>NW_027418818.1:0-107851 GCF_009905375.1 Apium graveolens | reverse complement strand
GAAAGTGACTCATATAGGTGCAAAATGACTCTAATTGGTGAAAAGTGACTTACATGGTTAATTATAACCAAATGTGGAAACAAAATTGACTCGTATGAATGTGGCACTAAGAGGTGGTAAAGGATTTCTAATTGTGTACATGAGTAAATGTTAATTGTACCAATATGATGGCAAGTGACTCTTATAAGGTGCAAAGTGACTCTAATATGGTGAGAAGTCACTTACATGATTGATAGAGCCAAAATGTGGCCAAAATTGACTGTAGGAAATGGGTACCAAGAGGTGGTTAAAGGATGTCTAATTGCATGTACATGATTTAACATGTTAATTGTATCAATATATGTGAAAGTGACTCTTATATGCAAAGTGACTCTAATATGTGAAAAGTGACTTACATGGTTGATTAGAGCCAAATGTGGACAAAATTACTTGTATGAAAGTGCATAATAGGTGGTAAAAGGATGTCAAATTGGATGTATATGATGTTAACATGTTAATTGTTTATATATGGTGGAAAGTGACTCTTATAGGTGCAAAGTGACTCTAATATGGTGAAAAGTGACTTACATGGTTGATTAGAACCAAAATGTGGAACAAATTGACCTGTATGAAATGTAACTAAGATGGTAAAAGATGTCAAATTGGATGTATATGATGTTAACATGTTAATTATACAATAGATTGTGGAAGTGACTCTATAGGGTGCAAAATGACTCTAATATGTGAAAAGTGACTTACATGGTTAATTAGAACCAAATGTGGACCAAAATTGACTTGTATGAATGTGGCACTAAGAGGTGGTAAAAGGATTTCTAATTGCATGTACATGATGTTAACATGTTAATTGTACCAATATATGATGGCAAGTGACTCTTATAAGGTGCAAAGTGACTCTAATATGTGAGAATCACTTACATGATTGATTAGAGCCAAAATGTGGCCCAAAATTACTTGTAGGAAGGGTACCAAGAGGTGGTTAAAGGATGTCTAATTGCATGTACATGATGTTAACATGTTAATTGTATCAATATATGGGTGACAACTGACTCTTATAGGGTGCAAAGTGACTCTAATATGGTGAAGAGTGACTTAAATGGTTGATTAGAGCCAAAATGTGGAACAAAATTAACTTGTATGAAGGTGACATTAATAGTTGGTAAAAGGATGTCAAATTGGATGTATATAATGTTAACAATGTTAATTGTTGTATGTATGGTGGAAAGTGACTCTTATAGGGTGCAAAGTGACTCTAATATGTTCAAAAGTGACTTACATGGTTGATTAGAACCAAATGTGGAACAAAATTGACCTGTATGAAAGTGGAACTAAGAGGTGGTAAAAGGATATCAAATTGGATGTATATGATGTTAACATGTTAATTATACAAATAGATTGTGGAAAGTGACTCATATAGGGTGCAATATGACTCTAATATGGTGAAAAGTGACTTACATGGTTAATTAGAAACCAATATGTGGAACAAAATTGACATCGTATGAATGTGCACATAAGAGGTAGTAAAGGATTTCTAATTATATGTACATGATGTTAACATGTTAATTGTACCAATATATGATGGCAAGTGACTCTTATAAGGTGCAAGTGACTCTATATGGTTGAGAAGTCACTTACATGATTGATTAGAGCAAAATGTGGCCAAAAATTGACCTGTCAAGGAAAAGGGTACCAAGAGGTGGTTAAAGGATGTCTAATGCATGTACATGATGTTAACATTGTAATTGTATCAATATATGGTGGAAAGTGACTCTTATAGGATGCAAACTGACTCTAATATGTTGAAAAGTGACTTACATGGTTGATTAGAGCTGAAAATGTGGAACAAAATTAACATTGTATGAAAGTAGCATTAATAGGTGGTAAAAGGAGGTCAAATTGGATGTATATGATGTTAACATGTTAATTGTTATATATATGGCGGAAAGTGACTCTTATAGGGTGCAAAGTGACTCTAATATGTTGAAAAGTGATTTACATGGTTGATTAGAACCAAAATGTGGAACAAAATTGACATGTATGAAATTGTAACTAAGAGGTGGTAAAAAGATGTCAAATTGGATGTATATGATGTTAACATGTTAATTATACTAATAGATTATGGAAAGTGAATCATATAGGGTGCAAAATGACTCTAATATGGTGAAAGTGACTGACATGGTTAATTAGAACCAAAATGTGGACCAAAATTGACTTGTATGAATGTGGCACTAAGAGGTGGTAAAAGGATTTCTAATTGCATGTACATGATGTGAACATGTTAATTGTACAATATATGATGGCAAGTGACTCTTATAAGGTGCAAAGTGACTCTAATATAGTGAGAAGTCACTTACATGATTGATTAGAGCCAAATAGTGGCCCAAAATTAACTTGTAGGAAATGGGTACCAAGAGGTGGTTAAAGGATGTCTAATTGCATGTACATGATGTTAACATGTTAATTGTATCAATATATGGTGACAACTGACTCTTATAGGGTGCAAAGTGACTCTAATATGGTGAAGAGTGACTCAAATGGTTGATTAGAGCCAAAATGTGGAACAAAATTAACTTGTATGAAAGTGACATTAATAGGTGGTAAAAGGATGTCAATTGGATGTATATAATGTTAACATGTTAATTGTTGTATGTATGGTGGAAAGTGACTCTTATAGGGTGCAAAGTGACTCTAATATGTTGAAAAGTGACTTACATGGTTGATTAGAACCAAAATGTGGAACAAAATTGACCTGTATGAAAGTGGAACTAAGAGGTGGTAAAAGGATATCAAATTGGATGTATATGATGTTAACATGTTAATTATACAAATAGATTGTGGAAAGTGACTCATATAGGGTGCAAAATGACTCTAATATGGTGAAAAGTGACTTACATGGTTAATTAGAACCAATATGTGGAACAAAATTGACTCGTATGAATGTGGCACAAAGAGGTGGTAAAGGATTTCTAATTGTATGTACATGATGTTAAC
Organism: Apium graveolens; assembly: GCF_009905375.1. NCBI lineage: Eukaryota > Viridiplantae > Streptophyta > Magnoliopsida > Apiales > Apiaceae > Apium > Apium graveolens. Next base: position 104,863 of record NW_027418818.1, on the reverse strand, counting down.
ATGTTAATTGTACCAATATATGATGGCAAGTGACTCTTATAAGGTGCAAAGTGACTCTAATATGGTGAGAAGTCACTTACATGATTGATTAGAGCCAAAATGTGGCCAAAAATTGACTTGTAGGAAAAGGGTACCAAGAGGTGGTTAAAGGATGTCTAATTGCATGTACATGATGTTAACATGTTAATTGTATCAATATATGGTGGAAAGTGACTCTTATAGGATGCAAAGTGACTCTAATATGTTGAAAAGTGACTTACATGGTTGATTAGAGCCAAAATGTGGAACAAAATTAACTTGTATGAAAGTGACATTAATAGGTGGTAAAAGGATGTGAAATTGGATTTATATAATGTTAACATGTTAATTGTTGTATGTATGGTGGAAAGTGACTCTTATAGGGTGCAAAGTGACTCTAATATGGTGAAAAGTGATTTACATGGTTGATTAGAACCAAAATGTGGAACAAAATTGACATGTATGAAATTGTAACTAAGAGGTGGTAAAAAGATGTCAAATTGGATGTATATGATGTTAACATGTTACTTATACTAATAGATTATGGAAAGTGAATCATATAGGGTGCAAAATGACTCTAATATGGTGAAAAGTGACTTACATGGTTAATTAGAACCAAAATGTGGACCAGAATTGACTTGTATGAATGTGGCACTAAGAGGTGGTAAAAGGATTTCTAATTTCATGTACATGATGTGAACATGTTAATTGTACCAATATATGATGGCAAGTGACTCTTATAAGGTGCAAAGTGACTCTAATATAGTGAGAAGTCACTTACATGATTGATTAGAGCCAAAATGTGGCCCAAAATTAACTTGTAGGAAATGGGTACCAAGAGGTGGTTAAAGGATGTCTAATTGCATGTACATGATGTTAACATGTTAATTGTATCAATATATGGTGACAACTGACTCTTATAGGGTGCAAAGTGACTCTAATATGGTGAAGAGTGACTCAAATGGTTGATTAGAGCCAAAATGTGGAACAAAATTAACTTGTATGAAAGTGACATTAATAGGTGGTAAAAGGATGTCAAATTGGATGTATATAATGTTAACATGTTAATTGTTGTATGTATGGTGGAAAGTGACTCTTATAGGGTGCAAAGTGACTCTAATATGTTGAAAAGTGACTTACATCGTTGATTAGAACCAAAATGTGGAACAAAATTGACCTGTATGAAAGTGGAACTAAGAGGTGGTAAAAGGATATCAAATTGGATGTATATGATGTTAACATGTTAATTATACAAATAGATTGTGGAAAGTGACTCATATAGGGTGCAAAATGACTCTAATATGGTGAAAAGTGACTTACATGGTTAATTAGAACCAATATGTGGAACAAAATTGATCGTATGAATGTGACACAAAGAGGTGGTAAAGGATTTCTAATTGTATGTACATGATGTTAACATGTTAATTGTACCAATATATGATGGCAAGTGACTCTTATAAGGTGCAAAGTGACTCTAATATGGTGAGAAGTCACTTACATGATTGATTAGAGCCAAAATGTGTCCAAAAATTGACTTGTAGGAAAAGGGTACCAAGAGGTGGTTAAAGGATGTCTAATTGCATGTACATGATGTTAACATGTTAATTGTATCAATTATGTGTGAAAGTGACTCTTATAGGATGCAAAAGGACTCTAATATGTTGAAAAGTGACTTACATGGTTGATTAGAGCTAAAATGTGGAACAAAATTAACTTGTATGAAAGTAGCATTAATAGGTGGTAAAAGGATGTCAAATTGATGTATATGATGTTAACATGTTAATTGTTATATATATGGTGGAAAGTGACCTCTTATAGGGTGCAAGTGACTCTAATATGGTGAAAAGTGATTACATGGTTGATTAGAACCAAAATGTGAACAAAATTGACATGTATGAAATTGTAACTAAGAGGTGGTATTAAAAAGATGTCAAATTGGATTTATATGATGTTAACATGTTAATTATACTAATAGATTGTTGGAAAGTGAATCATATAGGGTGCAAAATGACTCTAATATGGTGAAAAGTGACTTACTGGTTAATTAGAACCAAAATGTGGACCAAAATTGATTGTATGAATGTGGCACTAAGAGGTGGTAAAGGATTTCTAATTGCATGTACATGATGTAAACATGTTAATTGTACCATATATGATGGCAAGTGACTCTTATAAGGTGCAAAGTGACTCTAATATAGTGAGAAGTCACTTACATGATTGATTAGAACCAAAATGTGGCCCAAAATTGACTCGTAGGAAAGGGGTACCAAGAGTTGGTTAAAGGATGTCTAATTGCATGTACATGATGTTAAGATGGTAATTGTATCAATATATGGTGACAAGTGACTCTTATAGAGTAAAAAATGACTCTAATATCGTGAAAAGTGACTTACATGGTTGATTAGAGCCAAAATGTGGAACAAAATTAACTTGTATGAAAGTGGCATTAATAATATAGGGTGCAAAATGACTCTAATATGGTGAAAAGTGACTTACATGGTTAATTAGAACCAAAATGTGGACCAAAATTGACTTGTATCAATGTGGCACTAAGAGGTGGTAAAAGGATTTCTAATTGCATGTACATGATGTGAACATGTTAATTGTACCAATATATGATGGCAAGTGACTCTTATAAGGTGCAAAGTGACTCTAATATAGTGAGAAGTCACTTACATGATTGATTAGAGCCAAAATGTGGCCCAAAATTAACTTGTAGGAAATGGGTACCAAGAGGTGGTTAAAGGATGTCTAATTGCATGTACATGATGTTAACATGTTAATTGTATCAATATATGGCGCCAACTGACTCTTATAGGGTGCAAAGTGACTCTAATATGGTGAAGAGTGACTTAAATGGTTGATTAGAGCCAAAATGTGGAACAAAATTAACTTGTATGAAAGTGACATTAATAGGTGGTAAAAGGATGTGAAATTGGATGTATATAATGTTAACATGTTAATTGTTGTATGTATGGTGGAAAGTGACTCTTATAGGGTGCAAAGTGACTCTAATATGTTGAAAAGTGACTTACATGGTTGATTAGAACCAAAATGTGGAACAAAATTGACCTGTATGAAAGCGGAACTAAGAGGTGGGGATTCCCTGGAAAGGATATCAAATTGGATGTATATGATGTTAACATGTTAATTATACAAATAAATTGTGGAAAGTGATTCATATAGGGTGCAAAATGACTCTAATATGGTGAAAAGTGACTTACATGGTTAATTAGAACCAATATGTGGAACAAAATTGACTCGTATGAATGTGGCACAAAGAGGTGGTAAAGGATTTCTAATTGTATGTACATGATGTTAACATGTTAATTGTACCAATATATGATGGCAAGTGACTCTTATAAGGTGCAAAGTGACTCTAATATGGTGAGAAGTCACTTACATGATTGATTAGAGCCAAAATGTGGCCAAAAATTGACTTGTAGGAAAAGGGTACCAAGAGGTGGTTAAAGGATGTCTAATTGCATGTACATGATGTTAACATGTTAATTATATCAATATATGGTGGAAAGTGGCTCTTATAGGATGCAAAGTGACTCTAATATGTTGAAAATTGACTTACATGGTTGATTAGAGCTAAAATGTGTAACAAAATTAACTTGTATGAAAGTAGCATTAATAGGTGGTAAAAGGAGGTCAAATTGGATGTATATGATGTTAACATGTTAATTGTTATATATATGGCGGAAAGTGACTCTTATAGGGTGCAAAGTGACTCTAATATGGTGAAAAGTGATTTACATGGTTGATTAGAACCAAAATGTGGAACAAAATTGACCTGTATGAAATTGTAACTAAGAGGTGGTAAAAAGATTTCAAATTGGATGTATATGATGTTAACATGTTAATTATACTAATAGATTATGGAAAGTGAATCATATAGGGTGCAAAATGACTCTAATATGGTGAAAAGTGACTTACATGGTTAATTAGAACCAAAATGTGGACCAAAATTGACTTGTATGAATGTGGCACTACGAGGTGGTAAAAGGATTTCTAATTGCATGTACTTGATGTGAACATGTTAATTGTACCAATATATGATGGCAAGTGACTCTTTTAAGGTGCAAAGTGACCCTAATATAGTGAGAAGTCACTTACACGATTGATTAGAGCCAAAATGTGGCCCAAAATTAACTTGTTGGAAATGGGTACCAAGAGGTGGTTAAAGGATGTCTAATTGCATGTACATGATGTTAACATGTTAATTGTATCAATTATGGTTGAAAGTGACTCTTATAGGATGCAAAGTGACTCTAATATGTTGAAAAGTGACTTACATGGTTGATTAGAGCTAAAATGTGGAACAAAATTAACTTGTATGAAAGTAGCATTAATAGGTGGTAAAAGGATGTCAAATTGGATGTATACGATGTTAACATGTTAATTGTTATATATATGGTGGAAAGTGACTCTTATAGGGTGCAAAGTGACTCTAATATGTTGAAAAGTGACTTACATGGTTGATTAGAACCAAAATGTGGAACAAAATTGACCTGTATGAGAGTGGAACTAAGAGGTGGTAAAAGGATATCAAATTGGATGTATATGATGTTAACATGTTAATTATACAACTAAATTGTGGAAAGTGACTCATATAGGGTGCAAAATGACTCTAATATGGTGAAAAGTGACTTACATGGTTAATTAGAACCAAAATGTGGAACAAAATTGACTCATATGAATGTGGCACTAAGAGGTGGTAAAGGATTGTATGTACATGATGTTAACATGTTAATTGTACCAATATATGATGGCAAGTGACTCTTATAAGGTGCAAAGTGACTCTAATATAGTGAGAAGTCACTTACATGATTGATTAGAGCCAAAATGTGGTCCAAAATTAACTTGTAGGAAATGGGTACCAAGAGGTGGTTAAAGGATGTCTAATTGCATGTACATGATGTTAACATGTTAATTGTATCAATATATGGTGTCAACTGACTCTTATAGGGTGCAAAGTGACTCTAATATGGTGAAGAGTGACTTAAATGGTTGATTAGAGCCAAAATGTGGAACAAAATTAACTTGTATGAAAGTGACATTAATAGGTGGTAAAAGGATGTCAAATTGGATGTATATAATGTTAACATGTTAATTGTTGTATATATGGTGGAAAGTGACTCTTATAGGGTGCAAAGTGACTCTAATATGTTGAAAAGTGACTTACATGGTTGATTAGAAACAAAATGTGGAACAAAATTGACCTGTATGAAAATGGAACTAAGAGGTGGTAAAAGGATATCAAATTGGATGTATATGATGTTAACATGTTAATTATACAAATAGATTGTCGAAAGTGACTCATATAGGGTGCAAAATGACTCTAATATGGTGAAAAGTGACTTACATGGTTAATTAGAACCAAAATGTGGAACAAAATTGACTCGTATGAATGTGGCACTAAGAGGTGGTAAAGGATTTCTTATTGCATGTACATGATGTTAACATGTTAATTGTACCAATATATGATGGCAAGTGACTCTTATAAGGTGCAAAGTGACTCTAATATGGTGAGAAGTCACTTACATGATTGATTAGAGCCAAAATGTGGCCCAAAATTGACTTGTAGGAAATGGGTACCAAGAGGTGGTTAAAGGATGTCTAATTGCATGTACATGATGTTAACATGTTAATTGTATCAATTATGGTGGAAAGTGACTCTTATAGGATGCAAAGTGACTCTAATATGTTGAAAAGTGACTTACATGGTTGATTAGAGCTAAAATGTGGAACAAAATTAACTTGTATGAAAGTAGCATTAATAGGTGGTAAAAGGATGTCAAATTGGATGTATATGATGTTAACATGTTAATTGTTATATATATGGTGGAAAGTGACTCTTATAGGGTGCAAAGTGACTCTAATATGGTGAAAAGTGATTTACATGGTTGATTAGAACCAAAATGTGGAACAAAATTGACATGTATGAAATTGTAACTAAGAGGTGGTAAAAAGATGTCAAATTGGATGTATATGATGTTAACATGTTAATTATACTAATTGATTGTGGAAAGTGAATCATATAGGGTGCAAAATGACTCTAATATGGTGAAAAGTGACTTACATGGTTAATTAGAACCAAAATGTGGACCAAAATTGACTTGTATGAATGTGGCACTAAGAGGTGGTAAAAGGATTTCTAATTGCATGTACATGATGTGAACATGTTAATTGTACCAATATATGATGGCAAGTGACTCTTATAAGGTGCAAAGTGACTCTAATATAGTGAGAAGTCACTTACATGATTGATTAGAGCCAATATGTGTACCAAAATTAACTTGTAGGAAATGGGTACCAAGAGGTGGTTAAAGGATGTCTAATTGCATGTACATGATGTTAATATGTTAATTGTATCAATATATGGTGACAATTGACTTTTATAGGGTGCAAAGTGACTCTAATATGGTGAAGAGTGACTTAAATGGTTGATTAGAGCCAAAATGTGGAACAAAATTAACTTGTATCAAAGTGACATTAATAGGTGGTAAAAGGATAGTCAAATTGGATGTATATAATGTTAACATGTTAATTGTTGTATGTATGGTGGAAAGTGACTCTTATAGGGTGCAAAGTGACACTAATATGTTGAAAAGTGACTTACATGTTTGATTAGAACCAAAATGTGGAACAAAATTGACCTGTATGAAAGTGGAACTAAGAGGTGGTAAAAGGATATCAAATTGGATGTATATGATGTTAACATGTTAATTATACAAATAGATTGTGGAAAGTGACTCATATAGGGTGCAAAATGACTCTAATATGGTGAAAAGTGACTTACATGGTTAATTAGAACCAAAATGTGGAACAAAATTGACTCGTATGAATGTGGCACTAAGAGGTGGTAAAGGATTTCTAATTGCATGTACATGATGTTAACATGTTAATTGTACCAATATATGATGGCAAGTGACTCTTATAAGGTGCAAAGTGACTCTAATATGGTGAGAAGTCACTTACATGATTGATTAGAGCCAAAATGTGGCCCAAAATTGACTTGTAGGGAAGGGGTACCAAGATTTGGTTAAAGGATGTCTAATTGCATGTACATGATGTTAAGATGGTAATTGTATCAATGATGAGGATCAAGGAATGAATATGTTAATTTGGATGTGGTTATGTGTGCTCTTGGTGGTGTTCAATTGGAGAGGACGCAAACATGGGTTATGCAGCTTACTTGGACAACAAGGAATAAATGAGCGATGCATGAAGTTGGACAAGTAGCTGATTATTATATAATAATTAATTTGAATTTTGCTTGCAAGTTTTTACCTTTCACTTGAAAGGGTTTTTCTTGTTTTAAGCACTTAGGATTTTATTTTCCTATTTGGATTTGGTTTTTGTCTTTTTTTTTTATTCGGATTTGGTTTTTAAATTTGTTTCCTCGAAGGATTCAGATATTGGCTAATTCAAGCTGATATTGAATTTCTCTCGGAATCCTATTGGGTTTGGGTTATTGTCTAAGCCTATAAATACCCCTATTGGGTTTGGGTTATTGTCTAAGCCTATAAATACCCTTCTCATGTAATCTTTTAAGAGAGACAATGGATGATATAAAACTTTTGTTTTGAGATAAACTATGAGTAGTTTTTCTTTCCTCTAAACTTCAATTACTGGATTGTTTTGAAGGTTATATTCGAATTACTTAGTTTCTGGATTGATCTAAGCAATTTGAGATTCAAAGTTCACGTTTCTGGATTGATCGTGTTCTTTTGAAATATCCTCTTCATCTCTTATCCCTTTTCTTCTTCTTATTTTTGTTTCTTTGTGGTGCGATCCACATCAATCAATATATGGTGACAAGTGACTCTTATAGAGTAAAAGTGACTCTAATATGGTGAAAAGTGACTTACATGGTTGATTAGAGCCAAAATGTGGAACAAAATTAACATGTATGAAAGTGACATTAATAGGGGGTAAAAGGATGTCAAATTGGATATATATAATGTTAACATGTTAATTGTTGTATGTATGGTGGAAAATGACTCTTATAGGGTGCAAAGTGACTCTAATATGGTGAAAAGTGACTTACATGGTTGATTAGAACCAAAATATGGAACAACATTTACCTGTATGAAATTGGAACTAAGAGTTGGTAAAAAGATGTCAAATTGGAAGTATATGATGTTGACATGTTAATTATACTAATAGATTGTGGAAAGTGAATCATATAGGGTGTAAAATGACTCTAATATGGTGAAAAGTGACTTACATGGTTAATTAGAACCAAAATGTGGACCAAAATTGACTTGTATGAATGTGGCACTAAGAGTTGGTGAAAGGATTTCTAATTTCATGTACATGATGTTAACATGTTAATTGTACCAATATATGATGGCAAGTGACTCTTATAAGGTGCAAAGTGACTCTAATATGGTGAGAAGTCACTTACATGATTGATTAGAGCCAACATGTGGCCCAAAATTGACTTGTTGGAAAGGGGGTACCAAGAGGTGGTTAAAGGATGTCTAATTGCATGTGCATGATGTTAACATGTTAATTGTATCAATATATGGTGACAAGTGTCACTTGTAGGGTGCAAAGTGACTCTAATATGTTGAAAAGTGACTTACATGGTTCATTAAAGCTAAAATGTGGAACAAAATTAACTTGTATGAAAGTAGCATTAATAGGTGGTAAAAGGATGTCAAATTGGATGTATATGATGTTAACATGTTAATTGTTATATATATGGCGGAAAGTGACTCTTATATGGTGCAAAGTGACTCTAATATGGTGAAAAGTGATTTACATGGTTGATTAGAACCAAAATGTGGAACAAAATTGACCTGTATGAAATTGTAACTAAGAGGTGGTAAAAAGATGTCAAATTGGATGTATATGATGCTAACATGTTAATTATACTAATAGATTGTGGAAAGTGAATCATATAGGGTGCAAAATGACTCTAAAATGGTGAAAAGTGACTTACATGGTTAATTAGAACCTAAATGTGGACCAAAATTGACTTGTATGAATGTGGCAGTAGGAGGTGGTAAAAGGATTTCTAATTGCATGTACATGATGTGAACATGTTAATTGTACCAATATATGATGGCAAGTGACTCTTATAAGGTGCAAAGTGACCCTAATATAGTGAGAAGGCACTTACATGATTGATTAGAGCCAAAATGTGGCCCAAAATTAACTTGTAGGAAATGGGTACCAAGAGGTGGTTAAAGGATGTCTAATTGCATGTACATGATGTTAACATGTTAATTGTATCAATTATGGTGGAAAGTGACTCTTATAGGATGCAAAATGACTCTAATATGTTGAAAAATGACTTACATGGTTGATTAGAGCTAAAATGTGGAACAAAATTAATTGTATGAAAGTAGCATTAATAGGTGGTAAAAGGATGTCAAATTGGATGTATATGATGTTAACATGTTAATTGTTATATATATGGTGGAAAGTGACTCTTATAGGGTGCAAAGTGACTCTAATATGTTGAAAAGTGACTTACATGGTTGATTAGAACCAAAATGTGGAACAAAATTGACCTGTATGAAAGTGGAACTAAGAGGTGGTAAAAGGATATCAAATTGGATGTATATGATGTTAACATGTTAATTATACAAATAGATTGTGGAAAGTGACTCATATAGGGTGCAAAATGACTCTAATATGGTGAAAAGTGACTTACATGGTTAATTAGAACCAAAATGTGGAACAAAATTGACCTGTATGAGAGTGGAACTAAGAGGTGGTAAAAGGATATCAAATTGGATGTATATGATGTTAACATGTTAATTATACAACTAAATTGTGGAAAGTGACTCATATAGGGTGCAAAATGACTCTAATATGGTGAAAAGTGACTTACATGGTTAATTAGAACCAAAATGTGGAACAAAATTGACTCATATGAATGTGGCACTAAGAGGTGGTAAAGGATTGTATGTACATGATGTTAACATATTAATTGTACCAATATATGATGGCAAGTGACTCTTATAAGGTGCAAAGTGACTCTAATATAGTGAGAAGTCACTTACATGATTGATTAGAGCCAAAATGTGGTCCAAAATTAACTTGTAGGAAATGGGTACCAAGAGGTGGTTAAAGGATGTCTAATTGCATGTACATGATGTTAACATGTTAATTGTATCAATATATGGTGTCAACTGACTCTTATAGGGTGCAAAGTGACTCTAATATGGTGAACAGTGACTTAAATGGTTGATTAGAGCCAAAATGTGGAACAAAATTAACTTGTATGAAAGTGACATTAATAGGTGGTAAAAGGATGTCAAATTGGATGTATATAATGTTAACATGTTAATTGTTATATATATGGTGGAAAGTGACTCTTATAGGGTGCAAAGTGACTCTAATATGTTGAAAAGTGACTTACATGGTTGATTAGAAACAAAATGTGGAACAAAATTGACCTGTATGAAAATGGAACTAAGAGGTGGTAAAAGGATATCAAATTGGATGTATATGATGTTAACATGTTAATTATACAAATAGATTGTCGAAAGTGACTCATATAGGGTGCAAAATGACTCTAATATGGTGAAAAGTGACTTACATGGTTAATTAGAACCAAAATGTGGAACAAAATTGACTCGTATGAATGTGGCACTAAGAGGTGGTAAAGGATTTCTTATTGCATGTACATGATGTTAACATGTTAATTGTACCAATATATGATGGCAAGTGACTCTTATAAGGTGCAAAGTGACTCTACTATGGTGAGAAGTCACTTACATGATTGATTAGAGCCAAAATGTGGCCCAAAATTGACTTGTAGGAAATGGGTACCAAGAGGTGGTTAAAGGATGTCTAATTGCATGTACATGATGTTAACATGTTAATTGTATCAATTATGGTGGAAAGTGACTCTTATAGGATGCAAAGTGACTCTAATATGTTGAAAAGTGACTTACATGGTTGATTAGAGCTAAAATGTGGAACAAAATTAACTTGTATGAAAGTAGCATTAATAGGTGGTAAAAGGATGTCAAATTGGATGTATATGATGTTAACATGTTAATTGTTATATATATGGTGGAAAGTGACTCTTATAGGGTGCAAAGTGACTCTAATATGGTGAAAAGTGATTTACATGGTTGATTAGAACCAAAATGTGGAACAAAATTGACATGTATGAAATTGTAACTAAGAGGTGGTAAAAAGATGTCAAATTGGATGTATATGATGTTAACATGTTAATTATACTAATTGATTGTGGAAAGTGAATCATATAGGGTGCAAAATGACTCTAATATGGTGAAAAGTGACTTACATGGTTAATTAGAACCAAAATGTGGACCAAAATTGACTTGTATGAATGTGGCACTAAGAGGTGGTAAAAGGATTTCTAATTGCATGTACATGATGTGAACATGTTAATTGTACCAATATATGATGGCAAGTGACTCTTATAAGGTGCAAAGTGACTCTAATATAGTGAGAAGTCACTTACATGATTGATTAGAGCCAATATGTGTACCAAAATTAACTTGTAGGAAATGGGTACCAAGAGGTGGTTAAAGGATGTCTAATTGCATGTACATGATGTTAATATGTTAATTGTATCAATATATGGTGACAATTGACTTTTATAGGGTGCAAAGTGACTCTAATATGGTGAAGAGTGACTTAAATGGTTGATTAGAGCCAAAATGTGGAACAAAATTAACTTGTATCAAAGTGACATTAATAGGTGGTAAAAGGATATCAAATTGGATGTATATAATGTTAACATGTTAATTGTTGTATGTATGGTGGAAAGTGACTCTTATAGGGTGCAAAGTGACACTAATATGTTGAAAAGTGACTTACATGTTTGATTAGAACCAAAATGTGGAACAAAATTGACCTGTATGAAAGTGGAACTAAGAGGTGGTAAAAGGATATCAAATTGGATGTATATGATGTTAACATGTTAATTATACAAATAGATTGTGGAAAGTGACTCATATAGGGTGCAAAATGACTCTAATATGGTGAAAAGTGACTTACATGGTTAATTAGAACCAAAATGTGGAACAAAATTGACTCGTATGAATGTGGCACTAAGAGGTGGTAAAGGATTTCTAATTGCATGTACATGATGTTAACATGTTAATTGTACCAATATATGATGGCAAGTGACTCTTATAAGGTGCAAAGTGACTCTAATATGGTGAGAAGTCACTTACATGATTGATTAGAGCCAAAATGTGGCCCAAAATTGACTTGTAGGGAAGGGGTACCAAGATTTGGTTAAAGGATGTCTAATTGCATGTACATGATGTTAAGATGGTAATTGTATCAATGATGAGGATCAAGGAATGAATATGTTAATTTGGATGTGGTTATGTGTGCTCTTGGTGGTGTTCAATTGGAGAGGACGCAAACATGGGTTATGCAGCTTACTTGGACAACAAGGAATAAATGAGCGATGCATGAAGTTGGACAAGTAGCTGATTATTATATAATAATTAATTTGAATTTTGCTTGCAAGTTTTTACCTTTCACTTGAAAGGGTTTTTCTTGTTTTAAGCACTTAGGATTTTATTTTCCTATTTGGATTTGGTTTTTGTCTTTTTTTTTTATTCGGATTTGGTTTTTAAATTTGTTTCCTCGAAGGATTCAGATATTGGCTAATTCAAGCTGATATTGAATTTCTCTCGGAATCCTATTGGGTTTGGGTTATTGTCTAAGCCTATAAATACCCCTATTGGGTTTGGGTTATTGTCTAAGCCTATAAATACCCTTCTCATGTAATCTTTTAAGAGAGACAATGGATGATATAAAACTTTTGTTTTGAGATAAACTATGAGTAGTTTTTCTTTCCTCTAAACTTCAATTACTGGATTGTTTTGAAGGTTATATTCGAATTACTTAGTTTCTGGATTGATCTAAGCAATTTGAGATTCAAAGTTCACGTTTCTGGATTGATCGTGTTCTTTTGAAATATCCTCTTCATCTCTTATCCCTTTTCTTCTTCTTATTTTTGTTTCTTTGTGGTGCGATCCACATCAATCAATATATGGTGACAAGTGACTCTTATAGAGTAAAAAGTGACTCTAATATGGTGAAAAGTGACTTACATGGTTGATTAGAGCCAAAATGTGGAACAAAATTAACATGTATGAAAGTGACATTAATAGGGGGTAAAAGGATGTCAAATTGGATATATATAATGTTAACATGTTAATTGTTGTATGTATGGTGGAAAATGACTCTTATAGGGTGCAAAGTGACTCTAATATGGTGAAAAGTGACTTACATGGTTGATTAGAACCAAAATATGGAACAACATTTACCTGTATGAAATTGGAACTAAGAGTTGGTAAAAAGATGTCAAATTGGAAGTATATGATGTTGACATGTTAATTATACTAATAGATTGTGGAAAGTGAATCATATAGGGTGTAAAATGACTCTAATATGGTGAAAAGTGACTTACATGGTTAATTAGAACCAAAATGTGGACCAAAATTGACTTGTATGAATGTGGCACTAAGAGTTGGTGAAAGGATTTCTAATTTCATGTACATGATGTTAACATGTTAATTGTACCAATATATGATGGCAAGTGACTCTTATAAGGTGCAAAGTGACTCTAATATGGTGAGAAGTCACTTACATGATTGATTAGAGCCAACATGTGGCCCAAAATTGACTTGTTGGAAAGGGGGTACCAAGAGGTGGTTAAAGGATGTCTAATTGCATGTGCATGATGTTAACATGTTAATTGTATCAATATATGGTGACAAGTGTCACTTGTAGGGTGCAAAGTGACCCTAATATGTTGAAAAGTGACTTACATGGTTCATTAAAGCTAAAATGTGGAACAAAATTAACTTGTATGAAAGTAGCATTAATAGGTGGTAAAAGGATGTCAAATTGGATGTATATGATGTTAACATGTTAATTGTTATATATATGGCGGAAAGTGACTCTTATAGGGTGCAAAGTGACTCTAATATGGTGAAAAGTGATTTACATGGTTGATTAGAACCAAAATGTGGAACAAAATTGACCTGTATGAAATTGTAACTAAGAGGTGGTAAAAAGATGTCAAATTGGATGTATATGATGCTAACATGTTAATTATACTAATAGATTGTGGAAAGTGAATCATATAGGGTGCAAAATGACTCTAAAATGGTGAAAAGTGACTTACATGGTTAATTAGAACCAAAATGTGGACCAAAATTGACTTGTATGAATGTGGCAGTAGGAGGTGGTAAAAGGATTTCTAATTGCATGTACATGATCTGAACATGTTAATTGTACCAATATATGATGGCAAGTGACTCTTATAAGGTGCAAAGTGACCCTAATATAGTGAGAAGGCACTTACACTGATTGATTAGAGCCAAAATGTGGCCCAAAATTAACTTGTAGGAAATGGGTACCAAGAGGTGGTTAAAGGATGTCTAATTGCATGTACATGATGTTAACATGTTAATTGTATCAATTATGGTGGAAAGTGACTCTTATAGGATGCAAAATGACTCTAATATGTTGAAAAATGACTTACATGGTTGATTAGAGCTAAAATGTGGAACAAAATTAATTGTATGAAAGTAGCATTAATAGGTGGTAAAAGGATGTCAAATTGGATGTATATGATGTTAACATGTTAATTGTTATATATATGGTGGAAAGTGACTCTTATAGGGTGCAAAGTGACTCTAATATGTTGAAAAGTGACTTACATGGTTGATTAGAACCAAAATGTGGAACAAAATTGACCTGTATGAAAGTGGAACTAAGAGGTGGTAAAAGGATATCAAATTGGATGTATATGATGTTAACATGTTAATTATACAAATAGATTGTGGAAAGTGACTCATATAGGGTGCAAAATGACTCTAATATGGTGAAAAGTGACTTACATGGTTAATTAGAACCAAAATGTGGAACAAAATTGACTCGTATGAATGTGGCACTAAGAGATGGTAAAAGGATTTCTAATTGCATGTACATGATGTGAACATGTTAATTGTACCAATATATGATGGCAAGTGACTCTTATAAGGTGCAAAGTGACTCTAATATAGTGAGAAGTCACTTACATGATTGATTAGAGCCAAAATGTGGCCCAAAATTAACTTGTAGGAAATGGGTACCAAGAGGTGGTTAAAGGATGTCTAATTACATGTACATGATGTTAACATGTTAATTGTTTCAATATATGGTGACAACTGACTCTTATAGGGTGCAAAGTGACTCTAATATGGTGAAGAGTGACTTAAATGGTTGATTAGAGCCAAAATGTGGAATAAAATTAACTTGTATGAAAGTGACATTAATAGGTGGTAAAAGGATGTCAAATTGGATGTATATAATGTTAACATGTTAATTGTTGTATGTATGGTGGAAAGTGACTCTTATAGGGTGCAAAGTGACTCTAATATGGTGAAAAGTGACTTACATGGTTGATTAGAACCAAAATGTGGAACAACATTTACCTGTATGAAATTGGAACTAAGAGGTGGTAAAAATATGTCAAATTGGAAGTATATGATGTTGACATGTTAATTATACTAATAGATTGTGGAAAGTGAATCATATAGGGTGTAAAGTGACTCTAATATGGTGAAAAGTGACTTACATGGTTAATTATAACCAAAATGTGGACCAAAATTGACTTGTATGAATGTGGCACTAAGAGGTGGTAAAAGGATTTCTAATTGCATGTACATGATGTTAACATGTTAATTGTACCAATATATGATGGCAAGTGACTCTTATAAGGTGCAAAGTGACTCTAATATGGTGGGAAGTCACTTACATGATTGATTAGAGCCAAAATGTGGCCCAAAATTGACTTGCTGGAAAGGGGGTACCAAGAGGTGGTTAAAGGATGTCTAATTGCATGTACATGATGTTAACATGTTAGTAGTATCAATATATGGTGACAAGTGTCTCTTGTAGGGTGCAAAGTGACCCTAATATAGTGAGAAGTCACTTACACGATTGATTAGAGCCAAAATGTGGCCCAAAATTAACTTGTAGGAAATGGGTACCAAGAGGTGGTTAAAGGATGTCTAATTGCATGTACATGATGTTAACATGTTAATTGTATCAATTATGGTGGAAAGTGACTCTTATACGATGCAAAGTGACTCTAATATGTTGAAAAGTGACTTACATGGTTGATTAGAGCTAAAATGTGGAACAAAATTAACTTGTATGAAAGTAGGATTAATAGGTGGTAAAAGGATGTCAAATTGGATGTATATGATGTTAACATGTTAATTGTTATATATATGGTGGAAAGTGACTCTTATAGGGTGCAAAGTGACTCTAATATGGTGAAAAGTGATTTACATGGTTGATTAGAACCAAAATGTGGAACAAAATTGACATATATGAAATTGTAACTAAGAGGTGGTAAAAGATGTCAAATTGGATGTATATGATGTTAACATGTTAATTATACTAATAGATTGTGGAAAGTGAATCATATAGGGTGCAAAATGACTCTAATATGGTGAAAAGTGACTTACATGGTTAATTAGAACCAAAATGTGGACCAAAATTGACTTGTATGAATGTGGCACTAAGAGGTGGTAAAAGGATTTCAAATTGCATGTACATGATGTGAACATGTTAATTGTACCAATATATGATGGCAAGTGACTCTTATAAGGTGCACAGTGACTCTAATATAGTGAGAAGTCACTTACATGATTGATTAGAGCCAATATGTGGCCCAAAATTAACTTGTAGGAAATGGGTACCAAGAGGTGGTTAAAGGATGTCTAATTGCATGTACATGATGTTAACATGTTAATTGTATCAATATATGGTGACAACTGACTCTTATAGGGTGCAAAGTGACTCTAATATGGTGAAGAGTGACTTAAATGGTTGATAAGAGCCAAAATGTGGAAAAAAATTAACTTGTATGAAAGTGACATTAATAGGTGGTAAAAGGATGTCAAATTGGATGTATATAATGTTAACATGTTAATTGTTGTATGTATGGTGGAAAGTGACTCTTATAGGGTGCAAAGTGACTCTAATATGTTGAAAAGTGACTTACATGGTTGATTAGAACCAAAATGTGGAACAAAATTGACCTGTATGAAAGTGGAACTAAGAGGTGGTAAAAGGATATCAAATTGGATGTATATGATGTTAACATGTTAATTATACAAATAGATTGTGGAAAGTGACTCATATAGGGTGCAAAATGGCTCTAATATGGTGAAAAGTGACTTACATGGTTAATTAGAACCAAAATGTGGAACAAAATTGACTCGTATGAATGTGGCACTAAGAGGTGGTAAAGGATTTCTAATTGCATGTACATGATGTTAACATATTAATTGTACCAATATATGATGGCAAGTGACTCTTATAAGGTGCAAAGTGACTCTAATATGGTGAGAAGTCACATACATGATTGATTAGAGCCAAAATGTGGCCCAAAATTGACTTGTAGGAAAGGGGTACCAAGAGTTGGTTAAAGAATGTCTAATTGCATGTACATGATGTTAAGATGGTAATTGTATCAATATATGGTGACAAGTGACTCTCATATAGTAAAAAGTGACTCTAATATGGTGAAAAGTGACTTACATGGTTGATTAGAACCAAAATGTGGAACAAAATTAACTTGTATGAAAGTGACATTAATAGGTGGTTAAAGGATGTCAAATTGGATATATATAATTTTAACATGTTAATTGTTGTATGTATGGTGGAAAATGACTCTTATAGGATGTAAAGTGACTTTAATATGGTGAAAAGTGACTTACATGGTTGATTATAACCAAAATGTGGAACAACATTTACCTGTATGAAATTGGAACTAAGAGGTGGTAAAAAGATGTCAAATTGGAAGTATATGATGTTGACATGTTAATTATACTAATAGATTGTGGAAAGTGAATCATATAGGGTGCAAAATGACTCTAATATGGTGAAAAGTGACTTACATGGTTAATTAGAACCAAAATGTGGACCAAAATTGACTTGTATTAATGTGGCACTAAGAGGTGGTAAAAGGATTTCTAATTGCATGTTCATGATGTTAACATGTTAATTGTACCAATATATGATGGCAAGTGACTCTTATAAGGTGCAAAGTGACTCTAATATGGTGAGAAGTCACTTACATGATTGATTAGAGCCAAAATGTGGCCCAAAATTGACTTGTTGCAAAGGAAGTACCAAGAGGTGGTTAAAGAATGTCTAATTGCATGTACATGATGTTAACATGTTAGTAGTATCAATATATGGTGACAAGTGTCTCTTGTAGGGTGCAAAGTGACTCTAATATGGTGAAAAGTGACTTACATGGTTGATTAGAGCCATAATGTGGAACAAAATTAACTTGTATGAAAGTGACATTAATAGGTGGTAAAAGGATGTCAAATTGGATATATATAATGTTAACATATTAATTGTTGTATGTATGGTGGAAAATGACTCTTATAGGGTGCAAGGTGACTCTAATATGGTGAAAAGTGACTTACATGGTTGATAAGAACCAAAATGTGGCACAACATTTACCTGTTTGAAATTGGAACTAAGGGGTAGTAAAAAGATGTAAAATTGGAAGTATATGATGTTGACATGTTAATTATACTAATAGATTGTGGAAAGTGAATCATATAGGGTGCAAAATGACTCTAATATGGTGAAAAGTGACTTACATGGTTAATTAGAACCAAAATGTGGACCAAAATTGACTTGTATGAATGTGGCACTAAGAGGTGGTAAAAGGATTTCTAATTGCATGTACATGATGTTAACATGTTAATTGTACCAATATATGATGGCAAGTGACTCTTATAAGGTGCAAAGTGACTCTAATATGGTGATGTATAAGATGTTAACATGTTAATTATACTAATAGATTGTGGAAAGTGAATCATATAGGGTGCAAAATGACTCTAATCTGGTGAAAAGAGACTTACATGATTAATTAGAACCAAAATGTGGACCAAAATTGACTCGGATGAATGTGGCACTAAGAGGTGGTAGAAGAATTTCTATTTGCATGTACATGATTTTAACATGTTAATTGTACCAATATATGATGGAAAGTGACTCTTATAAGGTGCAAAGTGACTCTAATATGGTGAGAAGTCACTTACATGATTGATTAGAGCCAAAATATGGCCAAAAATTGACTTGTAGGAAAGGGGTACCAAGAGGTGGTTAAAGGATGTCTAATTGCATATACATGATGTTAACATGTTAATTGTATCAATATATGGTGACAAGTGACTCTTATAGGGTGCAAAGTGACTCTAATATGGTGAAAAGTGACTTACATGAGTGATTAGAGCCAAAATGTAGAACAAAATTAACTTGTACGAAAGTGGCATTTATAGGTGGTAAAAGGATATCAAATTGGATGTATATGATGTTAACATGTTAATTGTTGTATTTATGGTGGAAAGTGACTCTTATAGGGTGCAAAGTGACTCTAATATGGTGAAAAGTGACTTACATAGATGATTAGAACCAAAATGTGGAACAAAATTAACTTGTATGAAAGTAGAACTAAGAGGTGGTAAAAGGATGTCAAATTGGATGTATAACATGTTAACATGTTAATTATAGAAATAGATTGTGGAAAGTGACTCATATAAGGTGCAAAATGACTCTAATATGGTGAAAAGTGACTTACATGGTTAATTAGAACCAAAATGTGGACCAAAATTAACTTGTATGAATGTGGCACTAAGAGGTGGTAAAAAGATTTCTAATTGCATGTACATGATGTTAACATGTTAATTGTACCAATATATGATGGCAAGTGACTCTTATAAGGTTCAAAGTGACTCTAATATGGTGAGAAGTCACTTACATGATTGATAAGAGCCAAAATTTGGCCCAAAATTAACTTGTAGGAAAGGGGTACCAAGAGGTGGTTAAAGGATGTCTAATTGCATGTACATGATGTTAACATGTTAATTGTATCAATATATGGTGACAAGTGACTCTTATAGGGTGCAAAGTGACCCTAATATGGTGAAAAGTGACTTACATGGTTGATTAGAGACAAAATGTGGAACAAAATTAACTTGTATGAAAGTGACATTAATAGGTGGTAAAAGGATGTCAAATTGGATGTATATAATGTTAACATGTTAATTGTTGTATGTATGGTGGAAAGTGACTCTTATAGGGTGCAAAGTGACTCTAATATTGTGAAAATTGACATACATGGTTGATTAAGAACTAAAATGTGGAACAGAATTGACATGTATGAAAGTGGAACTAAGAGGTGGTAAAAGGATGTCAAATTGGATGTATATGATGTTAACATGTTAATTATACAAATAGATTGTGGAAAGTGACTCATATAGGGTGCAAAATGACTCTAATATGGTGAAAAGTGACTTACATGGTTAATTAGAACCAAAATGTGGACCAAAATTGACTTGTATGAATGTGGCACTAAGAGGTGGTAAAAGGATTTCTTATTCATTGTACATGATGTTAACATGTTAATTGTACCAATATATGATGGCAAGTGACTCTTATAAGGTGCAAAGTGACTCTAATATGGTGAGAAGTCACTTACATGATTGATTAGAGCCAAAATGTGGCCCAAAATTGACTTGTAGGAAAGGGGTACCAAGAGGTGGTTAAAGGATGTCTAATTGCTTTACATGATGTTAACAATGTTAATTGTATCAATATATGGTGACAAGTGTCTCTTATATGGTGCAAAGTGACTCTAATATGGTGAAAAGTGACTTACATGGTTGATTAGAGCCAAAATGTAGAACAAAATTAACTTGTATGAAAGTGGCATTAATAGGTGGTAAAAGGATATCAAATTGGATGTATATGATGTTAACATGTTAATTGTTGTATTTATGGTGGAAAGTGACTCTTATAGGATGCAAAGTGACTCTAATATGGTGAAAAGTGACTTACATGGTTGATTAGAACCAAAATGTGGAACAAAATTGACCTGTATGAAAGTGGAACTAAGAGGTGGTAAAAGGATTTCAAATTGGATTTATAAGATGTTAACATGTTAATTATACAAATAGATTGTGGAAAGTGACTCATATAAGGTGCAAAATGACTCTAATATGGTGAAAAGTGACTTACATGGTTAATTAGAACCAAAATGTGGAACAAAATTGACTCGTATGAATGTGGCACTAAGAGGTGGTAAAGGATTTCTAATTGCATGTACATGATGTTAACATATTAATTGTACCAATATATGATGGCAAGTGACTCTTATAAGGTGCAAAGTGACTCTAATATGGTGAGAAGTCACATACATGATTGATTAGAGCCAAAATGTGGCCCAAAATTGACTTGTAGGAAAGGGGTACCAAGAGTTGGTTAAAGAATGTCTAATTGCATGTACATGATGTTAAGATGGTAATTGTATCAATATATGGTGACAAGTGACTCTCATATAGTAAAAAGTGACTCTAATATGGTGAAAAGTGACTTACATGGTTGATTAGAACCAAAATGTGGAACAAAATTAACTTTTATGAAAGTGACATTAATAGGTGGTAAAAGGATGTCAAATTGGATATATATAATTTTAACATGTTAATTGTTGTATGTATGGTGGAAAATGACTCTTATAGGATGTAAAGTGACTTTAATATGGTGAAAAGTGACTTACATGGTTGATTATAACCAAAATGTGGAACAACATTTACCTGTATGAAATTGGAACTAAGAGGTGGTAAAAAGATGTCAAATTGGAAGTATATGATGTTGACATGTTAATTATACTAATAGATTGTGGAAAGTGAATCATATAGGGTGCAAAATGACTCTAATATGGTGAAAAGTGACTTACATGGTTAATTAGAACCAAAATGTGGACCAAAATTGACTTGTATTAATGTGGCACTAAGAGGTGGTAAAAGGATTTCTAATTGCATGTTCATGATGTTAACATGTTAATTGTACCAATATATGATGGCAAGTGACTCTTATAAGGTGCAAAGTGACTATAATATGGTGAGAAGTCACTTACATGATTGATTAGAGCCAAAATGTGGCCCAAAATTGACTTGTTGCAAAGGAGGTACCAAGAGGTGGTTTAAAGAATGTCTAATTGCATGTACATGATGTTAACATGTTAGTAGTATCAATATATGGTGACAAGTGTCTCTTGTAGGGTGCAAAGTGACTCTAATATGGTGAAAAGTGACTTACATGGTTGATTAGAGCCATAATGTGGAACAAAATTAACTTGTATGAAAGTGACATTAATAGGTGGTAAAAGGATGTCAAATTGGATATATATAATGTTAACATATTAATTGTTGTATGTATGGTGGAAAATGACTCTTATAGGGTGCAAGGTGACTCTAATATGGTGAAAAGTGACTTACATGGTTGATAAGAACCAAAATGTGGCACAACACTTCCCTGTTTGAAATTGGAACTAAGGGGTAGTAAAAAGATGTAAAATTGGAAGTATATGATGTTGACATGTTAATTATACTAATAGATTGTGGAAAGTGAATCATATAGGGTGCAAAATGACTCTAATATGGTGAAAAGTGACTTACATGGTTAATTAGAACCAAAATGTGGACCAAAATTGACTTGTATGAATGTGGCACTAAGAGGTGGTAAAAGGATTTCTAATTGCATGTACATGATGTTAACATGTCAATTGTACCAATATATGATGGCAAGTGACTCTTATAAGGTGCAAAGTGACTCTAATATGGTGATGTATAAGATGTTAACATGTTAATTATACTAATAGATTGTGGAAAGTGAATCATATAGGGTGCAAAATGACTCTAATCTGGTGAAAAGAGACTTACATGATTAATTAGAACCAAAATGTGGACAAAAATTGACTCGGATGAATGTGGCACTAAGAGGTGGTAGAAGAATTTCTATTTGCATGTACATGATTTTAACATATTAATTGTACCAATATATGATGGAAAGTGACTCTTATAAGGTGCAAAGTGACTCTAATATGGTGAGAAGTCACTTACATGATTGATTAGAGCCAAAATGTGGCCAAAAATTGACTTGTAGGAAAGGGGTACCAAGAGGTGGTTAAAGGATGTCTAATTGCATATACATGATGTTAACATGTTAATTGTATCAATATATGGTGACAAGTGACTCTTATAGGGTGCAAAGTGACTCTAATATGGTGAAAAGTGACTTACATGAGTGATTAGAGCCAAAATGTAGAACAAAATTAACTTGTACGAAAGTGGCATTTATAGGTGGTAAAAGGATATCAAATTGGATGTATATGATGTTAACATGTTAATTGTTGTATTTATGGTGGAAAGTGACTCTTATAGGGTGCAAAGTGACTCTAATATGGTGAAAAGTGACTTACATAGATGATTAGAACCAAAATGTGGAACAAAATTAACTTGTATGAAAGTAGAACTAAGAGGTGGTAAAAGGATGTCAAATTGGATGTATAACATGTTAACATGTTAATTATAGAAATAGATTGTGGAAAGTGACTCATATAAGGTGCAAAATGACTCTAATATGGTGAAAAGTGACTTACATGGTTAATTAGAACCAAAATGTGGACCAAAATTAACTTGTATGAATGTGGCACTAAGAGGTGGTAAAAAGATTTCTAATTGCATGTACATGATGTTAACATGTTAATTGTACCAATATATGATGGCAAGTGACTCTTATAAGGTTCAAAGTGACTCTAATATGGTGAGAAGTCACTTACATGATTGATAAGAGCCAAAATTTGGCCCAAAATTAACTTGTAGGAAAGGGGTACCAAGAGGTGGTTAAAGGATGTCTAATTGCATGTACATGATGTTAACATGTTAATTGTATCAATATATGGTGACAAGTGACTCTTATAGGGTGCAAAGTGACCCTAATATGGTGAAAAGTGACTTACATGGTTGATTAGAGACAAAATGTGGAACAAAATTAACTTGTATGAAAGTGACATTAATAGGTGGTAAAAGGATGTCAAATTGGATGTATATAATGTAAACATGTTAATTGTTGTATGTATGGTGGAAAGTGACTCTTATAGGGTGCAAAGTGACTCTAATATTGTGAAAATTGACATACATGGTTGATTAGAACTAAAATGTGGAAAAGAATTGACATGTATGAAAGTGGAACTAAGAGGTGGTAAAAGGATGTCAAATTGGATGTATAAGATGTTAACATGTTAATTATACAAATAGATTGTGGAAAGTGACTCATATAAGGTGCAAAATGACTCTAATATGGTGAAAAGTGACTTACATGGTTAATTAGAACCAAAATGTGGACCAAAATTGACTTGTATGAATGTGGCACTAAGAGGTGGTAAAAGGATTTCTATTCATTGTACATGATGTTAACATGTTAATTGTACCAATATATGATGGCAAGTGACTCTTATAAGGTGCAAAGTGACTCTAATATGGTGAGAAGTCACTTACATGATTGATTAGAGCCAAAATGTGGCCCAAAATTGACTTGTAGGAAAGGGGTACCAAGAGGTGGTTAAAGGATGTCTAATTGCTTTTACATGATGTTAACAAGTTAATTGTATCAATATATGGTGACAAGTGTCTCTTATATGGTGCAAAGTGACTCTAATATGGTGAAAAGTGACTTACATGGTTGATTAGAGCCAAAATGTAGAACAAAATTAACTTGTATGAAAGTGGCATTAATAGGTGGTAAAAGAATATCAAATTGGATGTATATGATGTTAACATGTTAATTGTTGTATTTATGGTGGAAAGTGACTCTTATAGGATGCAAAGTGACTCTAATATGGTGAAAAGTGACTTACATGGTTGATTAGAACCAAAATGTGGAACAGAATTGACCTGTATGAAAGTGGAACTAAGAGGTGGTAAAAGGATTTCAAATTGGATTTATAAGATGTTAACATGTTAATTATACAAATAGATTGTGGAAAGTGACTAATATAAAGTGCAAAATGACTCTAATATGGTGAAAAGTGACTTACATGGTTAATTAGAACCAAAATGTGGAACAAAATTGACTCGTATGAATGTGGCACTAAGAGGTGGTAAAGGATTTCTAATTGCATGTACATGATGTTAACATATTAATTGTACCAATATATGATGGCAAGTGACTCTTATAAGGTGCAAAGTGACTCTAATATGGTGAGAAGTCACATACATGATTGATTAGAGCCAAAATGTGGCCCAAAATTGACTTGTAGGAAAGGGGTACCAAGAGTTGGTTAAAGAATGTCTAATTGCATGTACATGATGTTAAGATGGTAATTGTATCAATATATGGTGACAAGTGACTCTCATATAGTAAAAGTGACTCTAATATGGTGAAAAGTGACTTACATGGTTGATTAGAACCAAAATGTGGAACAAAATTAACTTTTATGAAAGTGACATTAATAGGTGGTAAAAGGATGTCAAATTGGATATATATAATTTTAACATGTTAATTGTTGTATGTATGGTGGAAAATGACTCTTATAGGATGTAAAGTGACTTTAATATGGTGAAAAGTGACTTACATGGTTGATTATAACCAAAATGTGGAACAACATTTACCTGTATGAAATTGGAACTAAGAGGTGGTAAAAAGATGTCAAATTGGAAGTATATGATGTTGACATGTTAATTATACTAATAGATTGTGGAAAGTGAATCATATAGGGTGCAAAATGACTCTAATATGGTGAAAAGTGACTTACATGGTTAATTAGAACCAAAATGTGGACCAAAATTGACTTGTATTAATGTGGCACTAAGAGGTGGTAAAAGGATTTCTAATTGCATGTTCATGATGTTAACATGTTAATTGTACCAATATATGATGGCAAGTGACTCTTATAAGGTGCAAAGTGACTATAATATGGTGAGAAGTCACTTACATGATTGATTAGAGCCAAAATGTGGCCCAAAATTGACTTGTTGCAAAGGAGGTACCAAGAGGTGGTTAAAGAATGTCTAATTGCATGTACATGATGTTAACATGTTAGTAGTATCAATATATGGTGACAAGTGTCTCTTGTAGGGTGCAAAGTGACTCTAATATGGTGAAAAGTGACTTACATGGTTGATTAGAGCCATAATGTGGAACAAAATTAACTTGTATGAAAGTGACATTAATAGGTGGTAAAAGGATGTCAAATTGGATATATATAATGTTAACATATTAATTGTTGTATGTATGGTGGAAAATGACTCTTATAGGGTGCAAGGTGACTCTAATATGGTGAAAAGTGACTTACATGGTTGATAAGAACCAAAATGTGGCACAACATTTACCTGTTTGAAATTGGAACTAAGGGGTAGTAAAAAGATGTAAAATTGGAAGTATATGATGTTGACATGTTAATTATACTAATAGATTGTGGAAAGTGAATCATATAGGGTGCAAAATGACTCTAATATGGTGAAAAGTGACTTACATGGTTAATTAGAACCAAAATGTGGACCAAAATTGACTTGTATGAATGTGGCACTAAGAGGTGGTAAAAGGATTTCTAATTGCATGTACATGATGTTAACATGTTAATTGTACCAATATATGATGGCAAGTGACTCTTATAAGGTGCAAAGTGACTCTAATATGGTGATGTATAAGATGTTAACATGTTAATTATACTAATAGATTGTGGAAAGTGAATCATATAGGGTGCAAAATGACTCTAATCTGGTGAAAAGAGACTTACATGATTAATTAGAACCAAAATGTGGACCAAAATTGACTCGGATGAATGTGGCACTAAGAGGTGGTAGAAGAATTTCTATTTGCATGTACATGATTTTAACATGTTAATTGTACCAATATATGATGGAAAGTGACTCTTATAAGGTGCAAAGTGACTCTAATATGGTGAGAAGTCACTTACATGATTGATTAGAGCCAAAATATGGCCAAAAATTGACTTGTAGGAAAGGGTACCAAGAGGTGGTTAAAGGATGTCTAATTGCATATACATGATGTTAACATGTTAATTGTATCAATATATGGTGACAAGTGACTCTTATAGGGTGCAAAGTGACTCTAATATGGTGAAAAGTGACTTACATGAGTGATTAGAGCCAAAATGTAGAACAAAATTAACTTGTACGAAAGTGGCATTTATAGGTGGTAAAAGGATATCAAATTGGATGTATATGATGTTAACATGTTAATTGTTGTATTTATGGTGGAAAGTGACTCTTATAGGGTGCAAAGTGACTCTAATATGGTGAAAAGTGACTTACATAGATGATTAGAACCAAAATGTGGAACAAAATTAACTTGTATGAAAGTAGAACTAAGAGGTGGTAAAAGGATGTCAAATTGGATGTATAACATGTTAACATGTTAATTATAGAAATAGATTGTGGAAAGTGACTCATATAAGGTGCAAAATGACTCTAATATGGTGAAAAGTGACTTACATGGTTAATTAGAACCAAAATGTGGACCAAAATTAACTTGTATGAATGTGGCACTAAGAGGTGGTAAAAAGATTTCTAATTGCATGTACATGATGTTAACATGTTAATTGTACCAATATATGATGGCAAGTGACTCTTATAAGGTTCAAAGTGACTCTAATATGGTGAGAAGTCACTTACATGATTGATAAGAGCCAAAATTTGGCCCAAAATTAACTTGTAGGAAAGGGGTACCAAGAGGTGGTTAAAGGATGTCTAATTGCATGTACATGATGTTAACATGTTAATTGTATCAATATATGGTGACAAGTGACTCTTATAGGGTGCAAAGTGACCCTAATATGGTGAAAAGTGACTTACATGGTTGATTAGAGACAAAATGTGGAACAAAATTAACTTGTATGAAAGTGACATTAATAGGTGGTAAAAGGATGTCAAATTGGATGTATATAATGTAACATGTTAATTGTTGTATGTATGGTGGAAAGTGACTCTTATAGGGTGCAAAGTGACTCTAATATTGTGAAAATTGACATACATGGTTGATTAGAACTAAAATGTGGAAAAGAATTGACATGTATGAAAGTGGAACTAAGAGGTGGTAAAAGGATGTCAAATTGGATGTATAAGATGTTAACATGTTAATTATACAAATAGATTGTGGAAAGTGACTCATATAAGGTGCAAAATGACTCTAATATGGTGAAAAGTGACTTACATGGTTAATTAGAACCAAAATGTGGACCAAAATTGACTTGTATGAATGTGGCACTAAGAGGTGGTAAAAGGATTTCTTATTCATTGTACATGATGTTAACATGTTAATTGTACCAATATATGATGGCAAGTGACTCTTATAAGGTGCAAAGTGACTCTAATATGGTGAGAAGTCACTTACATGATTGATTAGAGCCAAAATGTGGCCCAAAATTGACTTGTAGGAAAGGGGTACCAAGAGGTGGTTAAAGGATGTCTAATTGCTTTTACATGATGTTAACAAGTTAATTGTATCAATATATGGTGACAAGTGTCTCTTATATGGTGCAAAGTGACTCTAATATGGTGAAAAGTGACTTACATGGTTGATTAGAGCCAAAATGTAGAACAAAATTAACTTGTATGAAAGTGGCATTAATAGGTGGTAAAAGAATATCAAATTGGATGTATATGATGTTAACATGTTAATTGTTGTATTTATGGTGGAAAGTGACTCTTATAGGATGCAAAGTGACTCTAATATGGTGAAAAGTGACTTACATGGTTGATTAGAACCAAAATGTGGAACATAATTGACCTGTATGAAAGTGGAACTAAGAGGTGGTAAAAGGATTTCAAATTGGATTTATAAGATGTTAACATGTTAATTATACAAATAGATTGTGGAAAGTGACTAATATAAGTGCAAAATGACTCTAATATGGTGAAAAGTGACTTACATGGTTAATTAGAACCAAAATGTGGAACAAAATTGACTCGTATGAATGTGGCACTAAGAGGTGGTAAAGGATTTCTAATTGCATGTACATGATGTTAACATATTAATTGTACCAATATATGATGGCAAGTGACTCTTATAAGGTGCAAAGTGACTCTAATATGGTGAGAAGTCACATACATGATTGATTAGAGCCAAAATGTGGCCCAAAATTGACTTGTAGGAAAGGGGTACCAAGAGTTGGTTAAAGAATGTCTAATTGCATGTACATGATGTTAAGATGGTAATTGTATCAATATATGGTGACAAGTGACTCTCATATAGTAAAAAGTGACTCTAATATGGTGAAAAGTGACTTACATGGTTGATTAGAACCAAAATGTGGAACAAAATTAACTTTATGAAAGTGACATTAATAGGTGGTAAAAGGATGTCAAATTGGATATATATAATTTTAACATGTTAATTGTTGTATGTATGGTGGAAAAGTGACTCTTATAGGATGTAAAGTGACTTTAATATGGTGAAAAGTGACTTACATGGTTGATTATAACCAAAATGTGGAACAACATTTACCTGTATGAAATTGGAACTAAGAGGTGGTAAAAAGATGTCAAATTGGAAGTATATGATGTTGACATGTTAATTATACTAATAGATTGTGGAAAGTGAATCATATAGGGTGCAAAATGACTCTAATATGGTGAAAAGTGACTTACATGGTTAATTAGAACCAAAATGTGGACCAAAATTGACTTGTATTAATGTGGCACTAAGAGGTGGTAAAAGGATTTCTAATTGCATGTTCATGATGTTAACATGTTAATTGTACCAATATATGATGGCAAGTGACTCTTATAAGGTGCAAAGTGACTATAATATGGTGAGAAGTCACTTACATGATTGATTAGAGCCAAAATGTGGCCCAAAATTAACTTGTTGCAAAGGAGGTACCAAGAGGTGGTTAAAGAATGTCTAATTGCATGTACATGATGTTAACATGTTAGTAGTATCAATATATGGTGACAAGTGTCTCTTGTAGGGTGCAAAGTGACTCTAATATGGTGAAAAGTGACTTACATGGTTGATTAGAGCCATAATGTGGAACAAAATTAACTTGTATGAAAGTGAAATTAATAGGTGGTAAAAGGATGTCAAATTGGATATATATAATGTTAACATATTAATTGTTGTATGTATGGTAGAAAATGACTCTTATAGGGTGCAAGGTGACTCTAATATGGTGAAAAGTGACTTACATGGTTGATAAGAACCAAAATGTGGCACAACATTTCCCTGTTTGAAATTGGAACTAAGGGGTAGTAAAAAGATGTAAAATTGGAAGTATATGATGTTGACATGTTAATTATACTAATAGATTGTGGAAAGTGAATCATATAGGGTGCAAAATGACTCTAATATGGTGAAAAGTGACTTACATGGTTAATTAGAACCAAAATGTGGACCAAAATTGACTTGTATGAATGTGGCACTAAGAGGTGGTAAAAGGATTTCTAATTGCATGTACATGATGTTAACATGTTAATTGTACCAATATATGATGGCAAGTGACTCTTATAAGGTGCAAAGTGACTCTAATATGGTGATGTATAAGATGTTAACATGTTAATTATACTAATAGATTGTGGAAAGTGAATCATATAGGGTGCAAAATGACTCTAATCTGGTGAAAAGAGACTTACATGATTAATTAGAACCAAAATGTGGACCAAAATTGACTCGGATGAATGTGGCACTAAGAGGTGGTAGAAGAATTTCTATTGCATGTACATGATTTTAACATATTAATTGTACCAATATATGATGGAAAGTGACTCTTATAAGGTGCAAAGTGACTCTAATATGGTGAGAAGTCACTTACATGATTGATTAGAGCCAAAATGTGGCCCAAAAATTGACTTGTAGGAAAGGGGTACCAAGAGGTGGTTAAAGGATGTCTAATTGCATATACATGATGTTAACATGTTAATTGTATCAATATATGGTGACAAGTGACTCTTATAGGGTGCAAAGTGACTCTAATATGGTGAAAAGTGACTTACATGAGTGATTAGAGCCAAAATGTAGAACAAATTAACTTGTACGAAAGTGGCATTATAGGTGGTAAAAGGATATCAAATTGGATGTATATGATGTTAACATGTTAATTGTTGTATTTATGGTGGAAAGTGACTCTTATAGGGTGCAAAGTGACTCTAATATGGTGAAAAGTGACTTACATAGATGATTAGAACCAAAATGTGGAACAAAATTAACTTGTATGAAAGTAGAACTAAGAGGTGGTAAAAGGATGTCAAATTGGATGTATAACATGTTAACATGTTAATTATAGAAATAGATTGTGGAAAGTGACTCATATAAGGTGCAAAATGACTCTAATATGGTGAAAAGTGACTTACATGGTTAATTAGAACCAAAATGTGGACCAAAATTAACTTGTATGAATGTGGCACTAAGAGGTGGTAAAAAGATTTCTAATTGCATGTACATGATGTTAACATGTTAATTGTACCAATATATGATGGCAAGTGACTCTTATAAGGTTCAAAGTGACTCTAATATGGTGAGAAGTCACTTACATGATTGATAAGAGCCAAAATTGGCCCAAAATTAACTTGTAGGAAAGGGGTACCAAGAGGTGGTTAAAGGATGTCTAATTGCATGTACATGATGTTAACATGTTAATTGTATCAATATATGGTGACAAGTGACTCTTATAGGGTGCAAAGTGACCCTAATATGGTGAAAAGTGACTTACATGGTTGATTAGAGACAAAATGTGGAACAAAATTAACTTGTATGAAAGTGACATTAATAGGTGGTAAAAGGATGTCAAATTGGATGTATATAATGTTAACATGTTAATTGTTGTATGTATGGTGGAAAGTGACTCTTATAGGGTGCAAAGTGACTCTAATATTGTGAAAATTGACATTACATGGTTGATTAGAACCTAAAATGTGGAAAAGAATTGACATGTATGAAAGTGGAACTAAGAGGTGGTAAAAGGATGTCAAATTGGATGTATAAGATGTTAACATGTTAATTATACAAATAGATTGTGGAAAGTGACTCATATAAGGTGCAAAATGACTCTAATATGGTGAAAAGTGACTTACATGGTTAATTAGAACCAAAATGTGGACCAAAATTGACTTGTATGAATGTGGCACTAAGAGGTGGTAAAAGGATTTCTAATTGCATGTACATGATGTTAACATGTTAATTGTACCAATATATGATGGCAAGTGACTCTTATAAGGTGCAAAGTGACTCTAATATGGTGAGAAGTCACTTACATGATTGATTAGAGCCAAAATGTGGCCCAAAATTGACTTGTAGGAAAGGGGTACCAAGAGGTGGTTAAAGGATGTCTAATTGCATTTACATGATGTTAACATGTTAATTGTATCAATATATGGTGACAAGTGACTCTTATAGGGTGCAAAGTGACTCTAATATGGTGAAAAGTGACTTACATGGTTGATTAGAGCCAAAATGTAGAACAAAATTAACTTGTATGAAAGTGGCATTAATAGGTGGTAAAAGGATATCAAATTGGATGTATATGATGTTAACATGTTAATTGTTGTATTTATGGTGGAAAGTGACTCTTATAGGATGCAAAGTGACTCTAATATGGTGAAAAGTGACTTACATGGTTGATTAGAACCAAAATGTGGAACAGAATTGACCTGTATGAAAGTGGAACTAAGAGGTGGTAAAAGGATATTCAAATTGGATTTATAATGATGTTAACATGTTAATTATACAAATAGATTGTGGAAAGTGACTCATATAAGGTGCAAAATGACTCTAATATGGTGAAAAGTGACTTACATGGTTAATTAGAACCAAAATGTGGAACAAAATTGACTCGTATGAATGTGGCACTAAGAGGTGGTAAAGGATTTCTAATTGCATGTACATGATGTTAACATGTTAATTGTACCGAGATATGATGGCAAGTGACTCTTATAAGGTGCAAAGTGACTCTAATATGGTGAGAAGTCGCATACATGATTGATTAGAGCCAAAATGTGGCCCAAAATTGACTTGTAGGAAAGGGGTACCAAGAGTTGGTTAAAGGAATGTCTAATTGCATGTACATGATGTTAAGATGGTAATTGTATCAATATATGGTGACAAGTGACTCTCATATAGTAAAAAGTGACTCTAATATGGTGAAAAGTGACTTACATGGTTGATTAGAACCAAAATGTGGAACAAAATTAACTTGTATGAAAGTGACATTAATAGGTGGTAAAAGGATGTCAAATTGGATATATATAATGTTAACATGTTAATTGTTGTATGTATGGTGGAAAATGACTCTTATAGGATGCAAAGTGACTTTAATATGGTGAAAAGTGACTTACATGGTTGATTAGAACCAAAATGTGGAACAACATTTACCTGTATGAAATTGGAACTAAGAGGTGGTAAAAAGATGTCAAATTGGAAGTATATGATGTTGACATGTTAATTATACTAATAGATTGTGGAAAGTGAATCATATAGGGTGCAAAATGACTCTAATATGGTGAAAAGTGACTTACATGGTTAATTAGAACCAAAATGTGGACCAAAATTGACTTGTATTAATGTGGCACTAAGAGGTGGTAAAAGGATTTCTAATTGCATGTTCATGATGTTAACATGTTAATTGTACCAATATATGATGGCAAGTGACTCTTATAAGGTGCAAAGTGACTCGAATATGGTGAGAAGTCACTTACATGATTGATTAGAGCCAAAATGTGGCCCAAAATTGACTTGTAGGAAAGGGGTACCAAGAGGTGGTTAAAGGATGTCTAATTGCATGTACATGATGTTAACATGTTAGTAGTATCAATATATGGTGACAAGTGTCTCTTGTAGGGTGCAAAGTGACTCTAATATGGTGAAAAGTGACTTACATGGTTGATTAGAGCCATAATGTGGAACAAAATTAACTTGTATGAAAGTGACATTAATAGGTGGTAAAAGGATGTCAAATTGGATATATATAATGTTAACATATTAATTGTTGTATGTATGGTGGAAAATTACTCTTATAGGGTGCAAGGTGACTCTAATATGGTGAAAAGTGACTTACATGGTTGATAAGAACCAAAATGTGGAACAACATTTACCTGTATGAAATTGGAACTAAGGGGTAGTAAAAAGATGTCAAATTGGAAGTATATGATGTTGACATGTTAATTATACTAATAGATTGTGGAAAGTGAATCATATAGGGTGCAAAATGACTCTAATATGGTGAAAAGTGACTTACATGGTTAATTAGAACCAAAATGTGGACCAAAATTGACTTGTATGAATGTGGCACTAAGAGGTGGTAAAAGGATTTCTAATTGCATGTACATGATGTTAACATGTTAATTGTACCAATATATGATGGCAAGTGACTCTTATAAGGTGCAAAGTGACTCTAATATGGTGATGTATAAGATGTTAACATGTTAATTATACTAATAGATTGTGGAAAGTGAATCATATAGGGTGCAAAATGACTCTAATCTGGTGAAAAGAGACTTACATGATTAATTAGAACCAAAATGTGGACCAAAATTGACTCGGATGAATGTGGCACTAAGAGGTGGTAGAAGGAATTTCTATTTGCATGTACATGATTTTAACATGTTAATTGTACCAATATATGATGGAAAGTGACTCTTATAAGGTGCAAAGTGACTCTAATATGGTGAGAAGTCACTTACATGATTGATTAGAGCCAAAATGTGGCCAAAAATTGACTTGTTAGGAAAGGGGTACCAAGAGGTGGTTAAAGGATGTCTAATTGCATATACATGATGTTAACATGTTAATTGTATCAATATATGGTGACAAGTGACTCTTATAGGGTGCAAAGTGACTCTAATATGGTGAAAAGTGACTTACATGAGTGATTAGAGCCAAAATGTAGAACAAAATTAACTTGTACGAAAGTGGCATTTATAGGTGGTAAAAGGATATCAAATTGGATGTATATGATGTTAACATGTTAATTGTTGTATTTATGGTGGAAAGTGACTCTTATAGGGTGCAAAGTGACTCTAATATGGTGAAAAGTGACTTACATAGATGATTAGAACCAAAATGTGGAACAAAATTAACTTGTATGAAAGTGGAACTAAGAGGTGGTAAAAGGATGTCAAATTGGATGTATAACATGTTAACATGTTAATTATAGAAATAGATTGTGGAAAGTGACTCATATAAGGTGCAAAATGACTCTAATATGGTGAAAAGTGACTTACATGGTTAATTAGAACCAAAATGTGGACCAAAATTAACTTGTATGAATGTGGCACTAAGAGGTGGTAAAAAGATTTCTAATTGCATGTACATGATGTTAACATGTTAATTGTACCAATATATGATGGCAAGTGACTCTTATAAGGTTCAAAGTGACTCTAATATGGTGAGAAGTCACTTACATGATTGATAAGAGCCAAAATGTGGCCCAAAATTAACTTGTAGGAAAGGGGTACCAAGAGGTGGTTAAAGGATGTCTAATTGCATGTACATGATGTTAACATGTTAATTGTATCAATATATGGTGACAAGTGACTCTTATAGGGTGCAAAGTGACCCTAATATGGTGAAAAGTGACTTACATGGCTGATTAGAGACAAAATGTGGAACAAAATTAACTTGTATGAAAGTGACATTAATAGGTGGTAAAAGGATGTGAAATTGGATGTATATAATGTAAACATGTTAATTGTTGTATGTATGGTGGAAAGTGACTCTTATAGGGTGCAAAGTGACTCTAATATTGTGAAAATTGACATACATGGTTGATTAGAACTAAAATGTGGAAAAGAATTGACATGTATGAAAGTGGAACTAAGAGGTGGTAAAATGATGTCAAATTGGATGTATAAGATGTTAACATGTTAATTATACAAATAGATTGTGGAAAGTGACTCATATAAGGTGCAAAATGACTCTAATATGGTGAAAAGTGACTTACATGGTTAATTAGAACCAAAATGTGGACCAAAATTGACTTGTATGAATGTGGCACTAAGAGGTGGTAAAAGGATTTCTTATTCATTGTACATGATGTTAACATGTTAATTGTACCAATATATGATGGCAAGTGACTCTTATAAGGTGCAAAGTGACTCTAATATGGTGAGAAGTCACTTACATGATTGATTAGAGCCAAAATGTGGCCCAAAATTGACTTGTAGGAAAGGGGTACCAAGAGGTGGTTAAAGGATGTCTAATTGCATTTACATGATGTTAACATGTTAATTGTATCAATATATGGTGACAAGTGTCTCTTATATGGTGCAAAGTGACTCTAATATGGTGAAAAGTGACTTACATGGTTGATTAGAGCCAAAATGTAGAACAAAATTAACTTGTATGAAAGTGGCATTAATAGGTGGTAAAAGAATATCAAATTGGATGTATATGATGTTAACATGTTAATTGTTGTATTTATGGTGGAAAGTGACTCTTATAGGATGCAAAGTGACTCTAATATGGTGAAAAGTGACTTACATGGTTGATTAGAACCAAAATGTGGAACAGAATTGACCTGTATGAAAGTGGAACTAAGAGGTGGTAAAAGGATTTCAAATTGGATTTATAAGATGTTAACATGTTAATTATACAAATAGATTGTGGAAAGTGACTAATATAAAGTGCAAAATGACTCTAATATGGTGAAAAGTGACTTACATGGTTAATTAGAACCAAAATATGGACCAAAATTGACTTGTATAAATGTGGCACTAAGAGGTGGTAAAAGGATTTCTAATTAAATGTACATGATGTTAACATGTTAATTGTACCGAGATATGATGGCAAGTGACTCTTATAAGGTGCAAAGTGACTCTAATATGGTGATAAGTCACTTACATATTTGATTAGAGCCAAAATGTGGCCTAAAATTGACTTGTAGGAAAGGGGTACCAAGAAGTGGTTAAAGGATGTCTAATTGCATGTACATGATGTTAATGTTAATTGTATCAATATATGGTGACAAGTGACTCTTATAGGGTGCAAAGTGACTCTAATATGGTGAAAAGTGACTTACATGGTTGATTAGAGCCAAAATGTTGAACAATATTTACTTGTATGAAAGTGGCATTAATAGGTGGTAAAAGGATATCAAATTGGATGTATATGATGTTAACATGTTAATTGTTGTATATATGGTGGAAAGTGACTCTTATAGGGTGCAAAGTGACTCTAATATGATGAAATGTGACTTACATGGTTGATTTGAACCAAAATGTGGAACAAAATTGACCTGTATGAAAGTGAAACTAAGAGGTGGTAAAAGGATGTCAAATTGGATGTATATGATGTTAACATGTTATTTATACAAATAGATTGTGGAAAGTGACTCATATAGGGTGCAAAATGACTCTAATACAGGTGAAAAATGACTTGGTTAATTAGAACCAAAATGTGGACCAAAATTGACTCGGATGAATGTGGCACTAAGAGGTGGTAAAAGGATTTCTAATTGCATGTACATGATGTTAACATGTTAATAGTACCAATATATGATGGCAAGTGACTTTTATAAGGTGCAAAGTGACTCTAATATGGTGAGAAGTCACTTACATGATTGATTAGAGCCAAAATGTGGCCAAAAATTGACTTGTAGGAAAGGGGTACCAAGAGGTGGTTAAAGGATGTCTAATTGCATATACATGATGTTAACATGTTAATTGTATCAATATATTGTGACAAGTGACTCTTATAGGGTGCAAAGTGACTCTAATATGGTGAAAAGTGACTTACATGGTTGATTAGAGCCAAAATGTGGAACAAAATTAACTTGTATGAAAGTGACATTAATAGGTGGTAAAAAGATGTCAAATTCAAATTGGATGTATAAGATGTTAACATGTTAATTATACAAATAGATTGTGGAAAGTGACTCATATAAGGTGCAAAATGACTCTAATATGGTGAAAAGTGACTTACATGGTTAATCAGAACCAAAATGTGGACCAAAATTGACTTGTAGGAATGTGGCACTAAGAGGTGGTAAAAGGATTTCTAATTCATTGTACATGATGTTAACATGTTAATTGTACCAATATATGATGGCAAGTGACTCTTATAAGGTGCAAAGTGACTCTAATATGGTGAGAAGTCACTTACATGATTGATTAGAGCCAAAATGTGGCCCAAAATTGACTTGTAGGAAAGGGGTACCAAGAGGTGGTTAAAGGATGTCTAATTGCATGTACATGATGTTAACATGTTAATTTATCAATATATGGTGACATGTGTCTCTTATAGGGTGCAAAGTGACTCTAATATGGTGAAAAGTGACTTACATGGTTGATTAGAGCCAAAATGTAGAACAAAATTAACTTGTATGAAAGTGGCATTAATAGTTGGTAAAAGGATATCAAATTGGATGTATATGATGTTAACATGTTAATTGTTGTATTTATGGTGGAAAGTGACCCTTATAGGGTGCAAAGTGACTCTAATATGGTGAAAAGTGACTTACATGGTTGATTAGAACCAAAATGTGGAACAAAATTGACATGTATGAAAGTGGAACTAAGAGGTGGTAAAACGATGTCAAATTGGATGTATATGATGTTAACATGTTAATTATACAAATAGATTGTGGA
Source organism: Apium graveolens (assembly GCF_009905375.1). Taxonomy (NCBI): domain Eukaryota; kingdom Viridiplantae; phylum Streptophyta; class Magnoliopsida; order Apiales; family Apiaceae; genus Apium; species Apium graveolens. The sequence continues at coordinate 66,416 of NW_027418818.1, read as the reverse complement.
AAGTGACTCATATAGGGTGCAAAATGACTCTAATATGGTGAAAAGTGACTTACATGGTTAATTAGAACCAAAATGTGGACCAAAATTGACTCGGATGAATGTGGCACTAAGAGGTGGTAAAAGGATTTCTTATTGCATGTACATGATGTTAACATGTTAATTATACCAATATATGATGGCAAGTGACTCTTATAAGGTGCAAAGTGACTCTAATATGGTGAGAAGTCACTTACATGATTGATTAGAGCCAAAATGTGGCCCAAAATTGACTTGTAAGAAAGGGGTTCCAAGAGGTGGTTAAAGGATGTCTAATTCCATGTACATGATGTTAACATGTTAATTGTATCAATATATAGTGACAAGCGACTCTTATAGGGTGTAAAGTGACTCTAATATGGTGAAAAGTGACTTGCATGGTTGATTAGAGCCAAAATGTAGAACAAAATTAACTTGTATGAAAGTGGCATTAATAGATGGTAAAAGGATATCAAATTGGATGTATATGATGTTAACATGTTAATTGTTTTATTTATGGTGGAAAGTGATTCTTATAGGGTGCAAAGTGACTCTAATATGGTGAAAAGTGACTTACATGGTTGATTAGAACCAAAATGTGGAACATAATTGACCTGTATGAAAGTGGAACTAAGAGGTGGTAATAGGATGTCAAATTGGATGTATAAGATGTTAACATGTTAATTATACTAATAGATTGTGGAAAGTAACTCATATAAGGTGAAAAATGACTCTAATATGGTGAAAAGTGACTTACATGGTTAATTAGAACCAAAATGTGGACCAAAATTGACTCGTATGAATGTGGCACTAATAGGTGGTAAAATGATTTCTGATTGCATGTACATGATGTTAACATGTTAATTGTACCGATATATGATGGCAAGTGACCCTTATAAGGTGCAAAGTGACTCTAATATGGTGAGAAGTCACTTACATATTTGATTAGAGCCAAAATGTGGCCCAAAATTGACTTGTAGAAAAGGGGTACCAAGAGGTGGTTAAAGGATGTCTAATTGCATGTACATGATGTTAATGTTAATTGTATCAAAATATGGTGACAAGTGACTCTTATAGGGTGCAAAGTGACTCTAATATGGTGAAAAGTGACTTGCATGGTTGATTAGAGCCAAAATATTTAACAAAATTAACTTGTATGAAAGTGGCATTAATAGGTGGTAAAAGGATTTCAAATTGGATGTATATGATGTTAACAAGTTAATTGTTGTATATATGGTGGAAAGTGACTCTTATTGGGTGCAAAGTGACTCTAATATGGTGAAAAGTGACTTACATGGTTAATTAGAGCCAAAATTTAGAACAAAATTAACTTGTATGAAAGTGGCAGTAATAGATGGTAAAAGGATATCAAATTGAATGTATATGATGTTAACATGTTAATTGTTTTATGTATGATGGAAAGTGACTCTTATAGGATGCAAAGTGACTCTAATATGGTAAAAAGTGACTTACATGGTTGATTAGAACCAAAATGTGGAACAGAATTGACCTGTATGAAAGTGGAACTAAGAGGTGGTAAAAGGATGTCAAATTGGATGTATAAGATGTTAACATGTTAATTATACAAATAGATTGTGGAAAGTGACTCATATAAGGTGCAAAATGACTCTAATATGGTGAAAAGTGACTTACATGGTTAATCATAACCAAAATGTGGACCAAAATTGACTTGTATGAATGTGGCGCTAAGAGGTGGTAAAAGGATTTCTAATTCATTGAACATGATGTTAACATGTTAATTGTACCAATATATGATGACAAGTGACTCTTATAAGGTGCAAAGTGACTCTAATATGGTGAGAAGTCACTTACATGATTGATTAGAGCCAAAATATGGCCCAAAATTGACTTGTAGGAAAGGGGTACCAAGAGGGGGTTAAAGGATGTCTAATTGCATGTACATGATGTTAACATGTTAATTGTATCAATATATGGTGACATGTGTCTCTTATAGGGTGCAAAGTGACTCTAATATGGTGAAAAGTGACGTACATGGTTGATTAGAGCCAAAATGTAGAACAAAATTAACTTGTATGAAAGTGGCATTAATAGGTGGTAAAAGGATATCAAATTGGATGTATATGATGGTAACATGTTAACTGTTGTATTTATGGTGAAAAGTGACTCTTATAGGGTGCAAAGTGACTCTAATATGGTGAAAAGTGACTTACATGGTTGATTAGAACCAAAATGTGGAACAAAATTGACCTGTATGAAAGTGGAACTAAGAGGTGGTAAAACGATGTCAAATTTAATGTATATGATGTTAATTATACAAATAGATTGTGGAAAGTGACTCATATAGGGTGCCAAATGACTCTAATATGGTGAAAAGTGACTTACATGGTAATTAGAACCAAAATGTGGACCAAAATTGACTCGGATGAATGTGGCACTAAGAGGTGGTAAAAGGATTTCTTATTGCATGTACATGATGTTAACATGTTAATTGTACCAATATATGATGACAAGTGACTCTTATAAGGTGCAAAGTGACCCTAATATGGTGAGAAGTCACTTACATGATTGATTAGAGCCAAAATGTGGCCCAAAATTGACTTGTAAGAAAGGGGTTCCAAGAGGTGGTTAAAGGATGTCTAATTGCATGTACATGATGTTAACATGTTAATTGTATCAATATATGGTGACAAGCGACTCTTATAGGGTGCAAAGTGACTCTAATATGGTGAAAAGTGACTTACATGGTTGATTAGAGCCAAAATGTAGAACAAAATTAACTTGTATGAAAGTGGCATTAATAGATGGTAAAAGGATATCAAATTGGATGTATATGATGTTAACATGTTAATTGTTTTATTTATGGTGGAAAGTGACTCTTATAGGGTGCAAAGTGACTCTAATATGGTGAAAAGTGACTTACATGGTTGATTAGAACCAAAATGTGGAACAGAATTGACCTGTATGAAAGTAGAACTAAGAGGTGGTAGAAGGATGTCAAATTTGATGTATAAGGTGTTAACATGTTAATTATACAAATAGATTGTGGAAAGTAACTCATATAAGGTGAAAAATGACTCTAATATGGTGAAAAGTGACTTACATGGTTAATTAGAACCAAAATGTGGACCAAAATTGACTTGTATGAATGTGGCACTAAGAGGTGGTAAAATGATTTCTAATTGCATGTACATGATGTTAACATGTTAATTGTACCGATATAGGATGGCAAGTGACTATTATAAGGTGCAAAGTGACTCTAATATGGTGAGAAGTCACTTACATATTTGATTAGAGCCAAAATGTGGCCCAAAATTGACTTGTAGGAAAGGGGTACCAAGAGGTGGTCAAAGGATGTCTAATTGCATGTACATGATGTTAATGTTAATTGTATCAATATATGGTGACAGGTGACTCTTATAGGGTGCAAAGTGACTCTAATATGGTGAAAAGTGACTTGCATGGTTGATTAGAGCCAAAATATTTAACAAAATTAACTTGTACGAAAGTGGCATTAATAGGTGGTAAAAGGATTTCAAATTGGATGTATATGATGTTAACATGTTAATTGTTGTATATATGGTGGAAAGTGACTCTTATTGGGTGGAAAGTGACTCTAATATGGTGAAAAGTGACTTACATGGTTGATTACAGCCAAAATGTAGAACAAAATTAACTTGTATGAAAGTGGCATTAATAGATGGTAAAAGGATATCAAATTGAATGTATATGATGTTAACATGTTAATTGTTTTATGTATGATGGAAAGTGACTCTTATAGGATGCAAAGTGACTCTAATATGGTGAAAAGTGATTTACATGGTTAATTAGAACCAAAATGTGGAACAGAATTGACCTGTATGAAAGTGGAACTAAGAGGTGGTAAAAGGATGTCAAATTGGATGTATAAGATGTTAACATTATAATTATACAAATAGATTGTGGAAAGTGACTCATATAAAGTGCAAAATGACTCTAATATGGTGAAAAGTGACTTACATGGTTAATCAGAACAAAAATGTGGACCAAAATTGACTCGGATGAATGTGGCACTAAGAGGTGGTAAAAGGATTTCTAATTGCATGTACATGATGTTAACATGTTAATTGTACCAATATATGATGGCAAGTGACTCTTATAAGGTGCAAAGTGACTCTAATATGGTGAGAAGTCACTTAAATGATTTATTAGAGCCAAAATGTGGCCAAATATTGACTTGTAGGAAAGGTGTACCAAGAGGTGGTTAAAGGATGTCTAATTGCATATACATGATGTTAACATGTTAATTGTATCAATATATGGTGACAAGTGACTCGTATAGGTTGCAAAGTGACTCTAATATGGTGAAAAGTGACTTACATGGTTGATTAGAGCCAAAATGTAGAATAAAATTAACTTGTATGAAAGTGGCATTAATAGGTGGTAAAAGGATATCAAATTGGATGTATATGATGTTAACATGTTAATTGTTGTATTTATGGTGGAAAGTGACTCTTACAGGGTACAAAGTGACTCTAATATGGTGAAAAGTGACTTACATGGTTGATTAGAACCAAAATGTGGAACAAAATTGACCTGTATGAAAGTGGAACTAAGAGGTGGTAAAACGATGTCAAATTTAATGTATATGATGTTAACATGTTAATTATACAAATAGATTGTGGAAAGTGACTCATATAGGGTGCCAAATGACTCTAATATGGTGAAAAGTGACTTACATGGTTAATTAGAACCAAAATGTCGACCAAAATTGACTCGGATGAATGTGGCACTAAGAGGTGGTAAAAGGATTTCTTATTGCATGTACATGATGTTAACATGTTAATTGTACAAATATATGATGGCAAGTGACTCTTATAAGGTGCAAAGTGACTCTAATATGGTGAGAAGTCACTTACATGATTGATTAGAGCCAAAATGTGGCCCAAAATTGACTTGTAAGAAAGGGGTTCCAAGAGGTGGTTAAAGGATGTCTAATTGCATGTACATGATGTTAACATGTTAATTGTATCAATATATGGTGACAAGCGACTCTTATAGGGTGCAAAGTGACTCTAATATGGTGAAAAGTGACTTACATGGTTGATTAGAGCCAAAATGTAGAACAAAATTAACTTGTATGAAAGTGGCATTAATAGATGGTAAAAGGATATCAAATTGGATGTATATGATGTTAACATGTTAATTGTTTTATTTATGGTGGAAAGTGACTCTTATAGGGTGCAAAGTGACTTTAATATGGTGAAAAGTGACTTACATGGTTGATTAAAACCAAAATGTGGAACATAATTGACCTGCATGAAAGTGGAACTAAGAGGTGGTAGAAGGATGTCAAATTTGATGTATAAGATGTTAACATGTTAATTATACAAATAGATTGTGGAAAGTAACTCATATAAGGTGAAAAATGACTCTAATATGGTGAAAAGTGACTTACATGGTTAATTAGAACCAAAATGTGGATCAAAATTGACTTGTATGAATGTGGCACTAAGAGGTGGTAAAATGATTTCTAATTGCATGTACATGATGTTAACATGTTAATTGTACCGATATATGATGGCAAGTGACTATTATAAGGTGCAAAGTGACTCTAATATGGTGAGAAGTCACTTACATATTTGATTAGAGCCAAAATGTGGCCCAAAATTGACTTGTAGGAAAGGGGTACCAAGAGGTGGTTAAAGGATGTCTAATTGTATGTACATGATGTTAATGTTAATTGTATCAATATATGGTGACAGGTGACTCTTATAGGGTGCAAAGTAACTCTAATATGGTGAAAAGTGACTTGCATGGTTGATTAGAGCCAAAATATTTAACAAAATTAACTTGTACGAAAGTGGCATTAATAGGTGGTAAAAGGATTTCAAATTGGATGTATATGATGTTAACATGTTAATTGTTGTATATATGGTGGAAAGTGACTCTTATTGGGTGCAAAGTGACTCTAATATGGTGAAAAGTGACTTACATGGTTGATTACAGCCAAAATGTAGAACAAAATTAACTTGTATGAAAGTGGCATTAATAGATGGTAAAAGGATATCAAATTGAATGTATATGATGTTAACATGTTAATTGTTTTGTGTATGATGGAAAGTGACTCTTATAGGATGCAAAGTGACTCTAATATGGTGAAAAGTGACTTACATGGTTGATTAGAACCAAAATGTGGAACAGAATTGACTTGTATGAAAGTGGAATTAAGAGGTGGTAAAAGGATGTCAAATTGGATGTATAAGATGTTAACATGTTAATTATACTAATAGATTGTGGAAAGTGACTCATATAAAGTGCAAAATGACTCTAATATGGTGAAAAGTGACTTACATGGTTAATTAGAACCAAAATGTGGACCAAAATTGACTCGGATGAATGTGGCACTAAGAGGTGGTAAAAGGATTTCTAATTGCATGTACATGATGTTAACATGTTAATTGTACCAATATATGATGGCAAGTGACTCTTATAAGGTGCAAAGTGACTCTAATATGGTGAGAAGTCACTTAAATGATTTATTAGAGCCAAAATGTGGCCAAAAATTGACTTGTTGGAAAGGGGTACCAAGAGGTGGTTAAAGGATGTCTAATTGCATATACATGATGTTAACATGTTAATTGTATCAATATATGGTGACAAGTGACTCTTATAGGGTGCAAAGTGACTCTAATATGATGAAAAGTGACTTACATGGTTGATTAGAACCAAAATGTGGAACAAAATTGACCTGTATGAAAGTGGAACTAAGATGTGGTAAAACGATGTCAAATTTAATGTATATGATGTTAACATGTTAATTATACAAATAGATTGTGGAAAGTGACTCATATAGGGTGCCAAATGACTCTAATATGGTGAAAAGTGACTTACATGGTTAATTATAACCAAAATGTGGACCAAAATTGACTCGAATGAATGTGGCACTAAGAGGTGGTAAAAGGATTTCTTATTGCATGTACATGATGTTAACATGTTAATTGTACCAATATATGATGGCAAGTGACTCTTATAAGGTGCAAAGTGACTCTAATATGGTGAGAAGTCACTTACATGATTGATTAGAGCCAAAATGTGGCCCAAAATTGACTTGTAAGAAAGGGGTTCCAAGAGGTGGTTAAAGGATGTCTAATTGCATGTACATGATGTTAACATGTTAATTGTATCAATATATGGTGACAAGCGACTCTTATAGGGTGCAAAGTGACTCTAATATGGTGAAAAGTGACTTACATGGTTGATTAGAGCCAAAATGTAGAACAAAATTAACTAGTATGAAAGTGGCATTAATAGATGGTAAAAGGAGAGTAAAGTTCTATGGAGTCCACCTTTTAATTGGAGTCCTCGGAGTCCATCTATGTTCTGCAAATAAAATATTTTCTAAAACGTGTTATCTTGCAGAACATGTTTCACAAATATCATTACTTCAATAAAATCATACAAATCTCATATATAAATACAAGTACAATATGTATGTTCTGCAACATGAACATTTATGTTCTGCAAACTAAGCATATTTTGTAGAATACTATATTTTGCAACGTTCTACTTGTAAAATCTATGCAATCTGCAATGTTTTCAATAAAATTGTGATATTTGTAGAATATCATTTGAAAAATAATATATTTTGCAACAGTTTAAGCTATATTTTACTTGCAGAACATATATGGACTCCAAGGACTCCAATAAAATAGGGGACTCCATAGAACCTAACCCGGTAAAAGGATATCAAATTGGATGTATATGATGTTAACATGTTAATTGTTTTATTTATGGTGGAAAGTGACTCTTATAGGGTGCAAAGTGACTTTAATATGGTGAAAAGTGACTTACATGGTTGATTAGAACCAAAATGTGGAACAGAATTGACCTGTATGAAAGTGGAACTAAGAGGTGGTAGAAGGATGTCAAATTTGATGTATAAGATGTTAACATGTTAATTATACAAATAGATTGTGGAAAGTAACTCATATAAGGTGAAAAATGACTCTAATATGGTGAAAAGTGACTTACATGGTTAATTAGAACCAAAATGTGGACCAAAATTGACTTGTATGAATGTGGCACTAAGAGGTGGTAAAATGATTTCTAATTGCATGTACATGATGTTAACATGTTAATTGTACCGATATATGATGGCAAGTGACTATTATAAGGTGCAAAGTGACTCTAATATGGTGAGAAGTCACTTACATATTTGATTAGAGCCAAAATGTTGCCCAAAATTGACTTGTAGGAAAGGGGTACCAAGAGGTGGTTAAAGGATGTCTAATTGCATGTACATGATGTTAATGTTAATTGTATCAATATATGGTGACAGGTGACTCTTATAGGGTGCAAAGTAACTCTAATATGGTGAAAAGTGACTTGCATGGTTGATTAGAGCCAAAATATTTAACAAAATTAACTTGTACGAAAGTGGCATTAATAGGTGGTAAAAGGATTTCAAATTGGATGTATATGATGTTAACATGTTAATTGTTGTATATATGGTGGAAAGTGACTCTTATTGGGTGCAAAGTGACTCTAATATGGTGAAAAGTGACTTACATGGTTGATTACAGCCAAAATGTAGAACAAAATTAACTTGTATGAAAGTGGCATTAATAGATGGTAAAAGGATATCAAATTGAATGTATATGATGTTAACATGTTAATTGTTTTATGTATGATGGAAAGTGACTCTTATAGGATGCAAAGTGACTCTAATATGGTGAAAAGTGACTTACATGGTTGATTAGAACCAAAATGTGGAACAGAATTGACTTGTATGAAAGTGGAACTAAGAGGTGGTAAAAGGATGTCAAATTGGATTTATAAGATGTTAACATGTTAATTATACAAATAGATTGTGGAAAGTGACTCATATAAAATGCAAAATGACTCTAATATGGTGAAAAGTGACTTACATGGTTAATCAGAACCAAAATGTGGACCAAAATTGACTCGGATGAATGTGGCACTAAGAGGTGGTAAAAGGATTTCTAATTGCATGTACATGATGTTAACATGTTAATTGTACCAATATGTGATGGCAAGTGACTCTTATAAGGTGCAAAGTGACTCTAATATGGTGAGAAGTCACTTAAATGATTTATTAGAGCCAAAATGTGGCCAAAAATTGACTTGTAGGAAAGGGGTACCAAGAGGTGGTTAAAGGATGTCTAATTGCATATACATGATGTTAACATGTTAATTGTATCAATATATGGTGACAAGTGACTTTTATAGGTTGCAAAGTGACTCTAATATGGTGAAAAGTGACTTACATGGTTGATTAGAGCCAAAATGTGGAACAAAATTAACTTGTATGAAAGTGACAATAATAAGTGGTTAAAGGATGTCAAATTGGATATATATAATGTTAACATGTTAATTGTTGTATGTATGGTGGAAAGTGACTCTTATAGGGTGCAAAGTGACTCTAATATGGTGAAAATTGACTTACATGGTTGATTAGAACTAAAATGTGGAAAAGAATTGACCTGTATGAAAGTGGAACTAAGAGGTTGTAAAAGGATGTCAAATTGGATGTATAAGATGTTAACATGTTAATTATACAAATAGATTGTGGAAAGTGACTCATATAAGGTGCAAAATGACTCTAATATGGTGAAAAGTGACTTACATGGTTAATCAGAACCAAAATGTGGACCAAAATTGACTTGTATGAATGTGGCACTAAGAGGTGGTAAAAGGATTTCTAATTCATTGTACATGATGTTAACATGTTAATTGTACCAATATATGATGGCAAGTGACTCTTATAAAATGTCTCTCTCTCTAAAATATTCCTCTGGCTTCTCTCTAGAAATTACTTAACTTCTATCTCTAAACCCTAATTTATATAGTCGCTTTTCTTACCTTCATCCATCAGATTTAAGCTTATTCACTCAGGAATTCATCTCTTCTTCTTAACCTCTCCACCTATATACTATATTTATTATATTCTATAATTTATTTTATTAGGTCTTGCTTTTGTTTCAACTATGGACCACCACTTAGACTCCTCTGCTGTGAACTTGAGGTTGTGGAAATATCAAGATTGTGGTTTCACAAGGTTTGTGGCAATGTATTTTCTTCAAAATGACAAGGTTATTCAAGCAGATCGGGAGAAGCGCTATGATATAGTGCAAAGATTGGGTTTTTCGAGGCCGCAAGCTAAGAAAATTGTTCATGATAAGGATGATTTTGCTAAATTGAGAGACTCTACTCTCAAACTTCTCAAAGAAGGAGATGATCTAATTCATAGCTTGAAGGAGAAATATGGGGATGATATTCCTGACTCTAGGTGTATTGCTGCATCAAAAAAGGGGGGATTTTCCGGAAAAATTGATTATTCTTATGGTCGACTACTTGCGAATGATTCATATTCTGCGAAGGAAGGGAAGTATAAGGTACTCAGGCTTCGAGGAGGAGCGGGTGTTGGTGAATCTGGTGAAAAGGTTGATAATGGGCATGAGGTTTTAAGACTCAGAGGGGGTATGGTGTCTCAAGGTTCGGATTGTGACTCCGATGGAGTTCCGGATTTTATGCAAGATTTATCCGAGGAGGACGGTTTGGGTCTTATTAATGCTCGGAGAGAAGTTGAAGATTTTTCGGTGTTAATGCCTAGTGGGGAGCCTTTAAAAAAAAGGATAAGGAAGTTGTGGGCTTTAACACTGATGAAGAAGGTATTTTAAGTCCGGATTCCGCAGTTAGATGGGTGGAAGCTGAGGAGCTTAAAAAAGGGGAGAGGAAAGTTCAATTGGAAGGCGTTCCTAGTTCTCTTCCATGAGGCATTCAGGTGGAGGTTGCTGATTGGGAGAGCTCAGATGAAGAGGAGATGCGGCGTGAAACTAATCAAGAAGCCATTGAAAAATTAACTATTAACAGAGTCGCTAAGGCTGCATACGCTATCAACAGGAATGAGCGTGATGAGCTATTTAAGGCTCGAGAGCAAAACTTGAAATTAAGAGAAATCATTTCTAGAAATGGAATTTCTTTGATGGATGCGGAAACTGAGATTCTTAAAGAAGACAGGGACTTTAATGGCTGTATGCAAGGAGCTGAGGATCGATTTCAGGACAGGGATGATTTTGGCTTTCCTATAAAACTCACTTTTCAGAAAGTGATAAATAGAGGGGTAGACAATGAGGTAAAAAATGGTCCAACTGCTGAGGGTGAGAAGGTGCATTCTCCGAAGATCAGTTCTGCGAAGGAGACTGGCAATTTTATGAAGAGTGATGTTGGGGTTTCGGGTGTTAAGGATGATTATGGGATTGAAAAAGAGGATAAAGCGCCAGAACCAGCAATAACTAAGGAAGAGGTTAATAAGACTTGCGCAAGCATGTTAAAGAAGGAGGAGATCAAAGCCAAGTTTGATTATTTCCCTGTTGATAATAATTCGGGCACTGTGGAACCTCCGATTGAAGTATTAAAACGCGGGAATGATAAGTACAAAAATTCTGTGGTGGGTACTTTCACTAAAGGACATCAGACTTTTCGCAAAGTAGCCGAATTTGTGGACTCTTTTTGGAGAAAGAGGGGCCTGACTAATGTATTTCAAAAAGATGCTAGCACGTTTGTGTTTAAGTTCTCTGATCTTAATAGTATGAATGTCTTTCTTTCACGAGGAACTTGGTATATTGGTCAACGACCGATGGTGGTTACTAGATGGGGTACAAAACCGGGTGAAGCTTGTATAGAAACCATGCCGTTATGGATTAAATTGAGCAATGTTCCCATTTGTTATTGGACAGATGAGGGCCTGAGTCATTTAGCTAGTGTAGTAGGAAGACCTCTGGGGGCAGATTCTTTAACATCTAAGCTAGATATTATTCCTTTTGCAAAAATGTGTGTGAAATATACAATTGGTGACCTTCTCCCGAATGAAATTAAAGCTGCTGTTCTTGATCCGGTATCTGGTGCAATGTCGATGGAAACAGTTCAGGTTACTTACCCCTTTAGGCCTTTGATTTGTTCTGGATGTAAGTCTTTAGGCCACACTGCTGCAGTATGTCCTAAAGTGCGACGTGTTTGGGCACAAAAGAAAAAGGAGAATATTACGAGTGAGGAAGAGCCTGCTCTAGCCAAGGGAACAGGTACTTCTAGTTTACCTGAGGAGACATTGGCCCAGGATCATGATGCTGAAACTATTGTTAAAGAACCTGTTCTAGAGGAAGGTTGGACAGAAGTAAAGCGTAAACTACATAGATTGGATTCTGGTGATGAGGATACATCCCCTGCCATGCCCATGAATTTTAAAAACCTCAAATCTGTGGATGAGGTTGATCTTAAGAAGGGGACATTGAAGGATACGGCATCTGGCTCTCGGAACTCTAGAAAGAAGCAAAAGAAGAAGCGTAATAGCTTGGGGAAAGCTTCCCCACCTCTATCGAAATAATTTTTATGGAGATAAATTTTTGTTCCTACAATATACGAGGGCTCAACTCGAAGATGGCCTTCGTCAAGGATTTTATTAGCACCAATAAAATTAGCTTCTGTGCTCTCCTTGAAACTCATGTCAAAAAGGAAAATTTTGGTTTTATTTCTTCGAATATTGCTCCTAGATTTAGTTGGCTTAATAACTATGATTTCCATTATAACGGCAGAATTTGGCTTGGTTGGGACTCTTCTCTCTGGAAGGTTAATCTCATTCGAGCTAGCTTCAGCTCAGCATCTATCTTGTTTTGTTTCTAGACTTGACGGATCTTGTAACTGTGTGGTCACGGCCATTTATGCCTATAATGATGTTATTGACCGAAGGGCATTATGGACCGATTTGTATAATCTGAGCTCGGATGGGGGTATTGACTTGGATAGCCAACCTTGGTGCTTATTGGGTGATTTTAATGCGTTTCTAGCTGATGATGAAAGTACGGGAGCTCAGCATGGTAGAAATGTAGCTATGATGGAGTTTAAACACTGTGTGCAACAATTAGGGGTTACAGATTTGCAATATAGGGGGAAATTTTTCACTTGGTGGGATGGCAATATCTCTGAACCTCTCCATAGAAAGTTGGATAGAGTCTTGGTTAATGCTAAATGGTTGGAAGTGTTTGATCTATCGTCTGTCACCTTCTTGCCTCGAGGCCTCTCTGATCACAGCCCTGCGGTTATTCACCTTGGTGTTCCGAAAACTCGTATCTGCAAACCTTTCCAAATTTTTAATCACCTCATTGAGCATGAAGATTTCTTGAAAGTGGTTGCCATGGCATGGGATTTGGATGTGGCTGGTTCGCCTTGGTTTAGGCTAACGTCTAAATTGAAAGGTGTTAAGCATGCTCTCAAAACGTTGAATAGAGAAGTGGGAAACTTACATCAGGAGGTTAATGTCGCAAGACAAGACTTAGCTGATTTTCAAAGTCATTTAAACATTGTTCCTACTTACTCTCAATGTGTAGAGGAAAGGTCCTTAATTTCTAAACTAGGTTCTGCTCTTCTCAAAGAAGAAACTCTTCTTAAGCAAAAATCTAGGATCAATTGGCTTAACAAAGGTGATGGCAATAATAGGTACTTCTTTAATTCTTGCAAGGGTAGATGGAACACTAACAAACTGTTGAGTTTGGAGGATGATTTAGGGGTGATTCACACAACTCACAAAGACATTTCAAGAACAGTAGTGGAGTACTTTACCAATTTGGTGGGGTCAGAATCAGTGGTGGATGTTTTCCCACATCAGCAATCACTATCGAGATTATCTGAAGATAGATGGAGTGAGCTTATATCTCAGTTCACCAGGGAAGAAATTCACAGTACTCTTAAATGTATGGCTAAAAACAGAAGTCCGGGACCGGATGGATTCACTCCGAAATTCTTTCTCAAAGCTTGGGATATTGTTGGTGATCTTGTTGTGGAGGCGGTATTATATTTTTTTGATTCCAACGCCTTGCCAAGGATTATTAATTCAGCTGCTGTTACTCTAATTCCTAAAACTGCTAATGCCACTCACTTGTCGCAATTTAGGCCAATATCTTGTTGTAATGTGTTGTACAAGTGTATAACTAAACTCCTTGCTAAAAGAATGAAAGTCTTTATTCCTGATCTAATCTCGGCTAATCAAGCTGCATTTGTACCTGGTAGGGTAATAGGAGATAATGTTCTGCTAGCTCAATCTTTATGCAAAGATTATCACCTCAGGGATGGTCCCCCCAGATTTGCTTGTAAACTAGATATTTGCAAAGCATTTGACATGCTTAGTTGGGATTTTCTTTTTAATGTTCTGCTTCTCATGAACTTTCCTAATAAGTTTATTAATTGGGTAAGGACATGCATTACCACTTCTATGATGTCTATCAAAATCAATGGATCATTGGAGGGGTTTTTTCCGGTCCGGAAAGGTTTGAGACAGGGTGACCCCCTGTCACCATATCTTTTTGTCCTGGCTATGGAAATGCTTTCATCCTGCATTATCGCTTCCACTAACTCATCATCTTTCCAGCATCACTGCAGGGCCAAAAAGATTAATCTCACTCATTTGATATTCGCGGATGATGTACTTTTATTTTGCAAAGGCGACCAAGACTCTATCTCCCAGATTTTTCAAGGAATTTCACTTTTCTCTAATGTCTCGGGTTTGAAGGCTAATGCACAGAAAAGCACTTGCTTCTTTTGTAATGTTCCAGAAGAGACTCAGGACTTCGCTATCAACTTATCTGGTTTTTCGAAAGGAGCTCTTCCATTTACTTATCTTGGCCTCCCACTTATTTCGGGTAAACTTCGAATGAGAGACTGTGAGCCTTTGATTAATAAACTCTGTAGAAAGATTGACCATTGGACTTGCAAGTTCATTAGTCTAGCTGGTAGGGCTCTTCTGGTGGCAGTTGTCTTGCATGGAATTCAAAATCACTGGGCCATGTTCCTTTTTCTTCCAAATAGTATCCTTAAGAAGATCCAGAGTTTACTTAGCCACTTCTTATGGAGTGGTAATTATCATGGCCCCTGCCAATTTAAAGTCGCCTGGAATGAATGTTGCTACCTGAAGTCTGAAGGGGGATTGGGTTTTAAGGATTTGTTCAAATGGAATAAAAGTGCCATTTATTTTCAGTTATGGAGGATCATCTCGAATGCAGACTCAATTTGGATTCAATGGGTGAACTCATACATTCTATATTATAAACCATTCTGGACCAGGAAAATGCCACACAAATGCTCTTGGGGTCTTCGGAAAATTCTAAATGCAAGATGTGAAGTGCAGAACTTTATCAATTACAGTTTCGGCTTAGACTCGAATTTTTACTTCTGGCATGACCCCTGTGTTCAAGGGAAAAATCTTCCCCCAGCTGCATCATCTCCATTATGGAATCTGATACCCTTGATAGGGTTGGCTACATGTTAAATGAGGTAGGCTGGAACCTTTGTCCTACTAACCACGTTCTGGCGATGGATCTGCGATCTCTGTGCGAATCTATTACTCCTCGGGGTAGAGATCGTATAACATGGAATAATCATTCAGGGCCGGTTACTTTATCTATCATTTGGGATTCCCTGAGGCCTCCTTCTGTTGCACCAAGCTAGATTAATCTGGTATGGCACAAGCTTGCTGTACCAAAATTTTCCATTAATTTATGGCTTATCTTGCGTCAATGACTCCTAACAAGAGATTGTATGGCTCGTTTTCGATTTAATGTTAATCCAATTTGTCTCTTTTGTAACAACATGGAGACACATGAGCATCTCTTCTTTAACTGCTTTTATATCTCACAGATATTAAAGGAATGTCCGGTGATAATTACTTCCAGTTGGCAAGAAATTCTTAATGGTAATTTGGTCAATCCAAGTTTGGATAAAATGAGGAGGGACTTTGCATCTCTGTTTGTGGCAACTACTTTTTATTTTGTTTGGGCTGAAAGAAACGCTAGGTGTCATGACAATGGGCCTCCAAAACTAGCATCTCAACTGCTGAGTGATATCAAGTTAGGAATTAGAGAAAAGTTATCCTCTATTCTTTTTCAACAGAGAATCAAGAAAGATATGGGACTACAACTTTTATTATTTTAAGAAGTTCAGATAGGTTTTGATGCATGTATTCATGATTGCTTTGCTTACCGAATATCCATTGTTGGGATGTTGGTTTTTGTTTCTCGCGGGGTATGCCCCTAGATTTGTACCCTTTTATCTTTGATATTTAATTTTTTATTTAGCAAAAAAAAGTGACTCTTATAAGGTGCACAGTGACTCTAATATGGTGAGAAGTCACTTACATGATTGATTAGAGCCAAAATGTGGCCCAAAATTGACTTGTAGGAAAGGGGTACCAAGAGGTGGTTAAAGGATGTCTAATTGCATGTAGATGATGTTAACATGTTAATTGTATCAATATATGGCGACAAGTGTCTCTTATAGGGTGAGAAGTGACTCTTATATAGTGAGAAGTCACTTACATAATTGATTAGAGCCAAAATGTGGCCCAAAATTGACTTGTAGGAAATGGGTACCAAGAGTTGGTTAAAGGATGTCTAATTGCATCTACATGATGTTGACATGGTAATTGTATCAATATATGGTGACAAGTGACTCTTACATTGTGCAAAGTGACTCTAATATGGTGAAAACTGACTTACATGGTTGATTAGAGCCAAAATGTGGAACATAATTAACTTGTATGAATGTGGCATTAATAGGTGGTAAAAGGATGTCAAATTGGATGTATATAATGTTAACATGTTAATTGTTGTATATATGGTGGAAAGTGACTCTTATAGGGTGCAAAGTGACTCTAATATGGTGAAATGTGACTTACATGGTTGATTTGAACCAAAATGTGGAACAAAATTGACCTGTATAAAAGTGGAACTAAGAGGTGGTAAAAGGATGTAAAATTGGATGTATATGATGTTAAAATGTTAATTATACAAATAGATTGTGGAAAGTGACTCATATAGGGTGCAGAATGACTCTAATATGGTGAAAAGTGACTTACATGGTTAATTAGAACCAAAATGTGGACCAAAATTGACTCGGATGAATGTGGCACTAAGAGGTGATGAAAGGATTTCTAATTGCATGTACATGATTTTAACATGTTAATTGTACCAATATATGATGGCAAGTGACTCTTATAAGGTGCAAAGTGACCCTAATATGGTGAGAAGTCACTTACATGATTGATTAGAGCCAAATATTGGCAAAAATTGACTTGTAGGAAAGGGGTACCAAGAGGTGGTTAAAGGATGTCTAATTGCATGTACATGATGTTAACATGTTAATTGTATCAATATATGGTGGAAAGTGACCCTTATTGGGTGAAAAGTGACTCTAATATGGTGAAAAGTGACTTACATGGTTGATTAGAGCCAAAATGTAGAACAAAATTAACTTGTATGAAAGTGACATTAATATGGTAAAAGGATATCGAATTGGATGTATATGATGTTAACTTGTTAATTGTTGTATTTATGGTGGAAAGTGACTCTTATAGGGTGCAAAGTGACTCTAATATGGTGAAAAGTGAGTTACATGGGTGATTAAAACCAAAATGTGGAACAAAATTGATCTGTATGAAATTGGAACTAAGAGGTGGTAAAAAGATGTCAAATTGGATGTATATGATGTTAACATGTTCATTATACTAATAGATTGTGGAAAGTGAATCATATAGGGTGCAAACTGACTCTAATATGGTGAAAAGTGACTTACATGGTTAATTAGAACCAAAATGTGGACCAAAATTGACTTGCATAAATGTGGCACTAAGAGGTGGTAAAAAGATTTATAATTGCATGTACATGATGTTAACATGTTAATTGTACCAATATGTGATGGCAAGTGACTCTTATAAGGTGCAAACTGACTCTAATATGGTGAGAAGTCACTTACATGATTGATTAGAGCCAAATTGTGGCCCAAAATTGACTTGTAGGAAAAGGGGTACCAAGAGTTGGTTAAAGGATGTCTAATTGCATGTACATGATGTTAACATGTTAATTGTATCAATATATGGTGACAAGTGACTCTTATAGGGTGCAAAGTGACTCTAATATGGTGAAAAGTGACTTACATGGTTAATTAGAACCAAAATGTGGACCAATATTGACTCGGATGAATGTGGCACTAAGATGTGGTAAAAGGATTTCTAATTGCATGTACATAATGTTAACATGTTAATTGTACCAATATATGATGGCAAGTGACTCTAATATGGTGAAAAGTGACTTACATGGTTGATTAGAACCAAAATGTCGAACAAAATTGACCTGTATGAAAGTGGGAACTAAGAGGTGGCAAAAGGATGTCAAATTGGAGGTATATGATGTTAACATGTTAATTATACAAATAGATTGGGGAAAGTGACTCATATAGGGTGTAAAATGACTCTAATATGGTGAAAAGTGACTTACACGGTTAATTAGAACCAAAATGTGGAACAAAATTGACTCGTATGAGTGTGGCACTAAGAGGTGGTAAAAGGATTTCTAATTGCATGTACATGATGTTAACATGTTAATTGTACCAATATATGATGGCAAGTGACTCTTATAAGGTGCAAAGTGACTCTAATATGGTGAGAAGTCACTTACATAATTGATTAGAACCAAAATGTGGCCCAAAATTGACTTGTAGGAAAGGGGTACCAAGAGTTGGTTAAAGGATGTCTAATTGCATGTACATTTAACATGGTAATTGTATCAATATATGATGACAAGTGACTCTTACATTGTGCAAAGTGACTCTAATATGGTGAAAAGTGACTTACATGATTTATTAGAACCAAAATGTGGAACAAAATTGACCTGTATGAAATTGGAACTAAGAGGTGGTAAAAAGATGTCAAATTGGATGTATATGATGTTAACATGTTAATTATACTAATAGATTGTGGAAAGTGAATCATATAGGGTGCAAAATGACTCTAATATGGTGAAAAGTGACTTACATGGTTAATTAGAACCAAAATGTGGACCAAAATTGACTTATATGAATATGGCACTAAGAGGTGGTAAAAAGATTTATAATTGCATGTACATGATATTAACATGTTAATTGTACCAATATATGATGGCAAGTGACTCTTATAATGTGCAAAGTGACTCTAATATGGTGAGAAGTCACTTACATGATTGATAAGACCCAAAATGTGGCCCAAAATTAACTTGTAGGAAAGGGGTACCAAGAGGTGGTTAAAGGATGTCTAATTGCATGTACATGATGTTAACATGTTAATTGTATCAATATATGGTGACAAGTGACTCTTATATAGTGTAGAGTGACTCTAATATGGTGAAAAGTGACTTACATGGTTGATTAGAGCCAAAATGTGGTACAAAATTAACTTGTATGAAAGTGACATTAATAGGTGGTAAAAGGATGTCAAATTGGATGTATATAATGTTAACATGTTAATTGTTGTATGTATGGTGGAAAGTGACTCTTATAGGGTGCAAAGTGACTCTAATATGGTGAAAAGTGACTTACATGGTTGATTAAAACCAAAATGTGGAACAAAATTGACCTGTATGAAAGTGGAACTAAGAGATGGTAAAAGGATGTCAAATTGGATGTATATGATGTTAACATGTTAATTATACAAATAGATTGGGGAAAGTGACTCATATAGGGTGCAAAATGACTCTAATATGGTGAAAAGTGACTTACACGGTTAATTAGAACCAAAATGTGGAACAAAATTGACTCATATGAATGTGGCACTAAGAGGTGGTAAAAGGATTACTAATTGCATGTACATGATGTTAACATGTTAATTGTACCAATATATGATGGCAAGTGACTCTTATAAAGTGCAAAGTGACTCTAATATGGTGAGAAGTCACTTACATGATTGATTAGAACCAAAATGTGGCCCAAAATTGACTTGTAGGAAAGGGGTACCAAGAGTTGGTTAAAGGATGTCTAATTGCATGTGCATTTAACATGGTAATTGTATCAATATATGATGACAAGTGACTCTTACATTGTGCAAAGTGACTCTAATATGGTGAAAAGTGACTTACATGATTTATTAGAACCAAAATGTGGAACAAAATTGACCAGTATGAAATTGGAACTAAGAGGTGGTAAAAAGATGTCAAATTGGATGTATATAATGTTAACATGTTAATTATACTAATAGATTGTGGAAAGTGAATCATATAGGGTGCAAAATGACTCTAATATGGTGAAAAGTGACTTACATGGTTAATTAGAACCAAAATCTGGACCAAAATTGACTTGTATGAATGTGGCACTAAGAGGTGGTAAAAAGATTTCTAATTGCATGTACATGATATTAACATGTTAATTGTACCAATATATGATGGCAAGTGACTCTTATAATGTGCAAAGTGACTCTAATATGGTGAGAAGTCACTTACATGATTGATAAGAGCCAAAATGTGGCCCAAAATTAACTTGTAGGAAAGGGGTACCAAGAGGTGGTTAAAGGATGTCTAATTGCATGTACATGATGTTAACATGTTAATTGTATCAATATATGGTGACAAGTGACTCTTATATAGTGTAGAGTGACTCTAATATGGTGAAAAGTGACTTACATGGTTGATTAGAGCCAAAATGTGGAACAAAATTAACTTGTATGAAAGTGACATTAATAGGTGGTAAAAGGATGTCAAATTGGATGTATATAATGTTAACATGTTAATTGTTGTATGTATGGTGGAAAGTGACTCTTATAGGGTGCAAAGTGACTCTAATATGGTGAAAAGTGACTTACATGGTTGATTAAAACCAAAATGTGGAACAAAATTGACCTGTATGAAAGTGGAACTAAGAGGTGGTAAAAGGATGTCAAATTGGATGTATATGATGTTAACATGTTAATTATACAAATAGATTGGGGAAAGTGACTCATATAGGGTGCAAAATGACTCTAATATGGTGAAAAGTGACTTACACGGTTAATTAGAACCAAAATGTGGAACAAAATTGACTCATATGAATGTGGCACTAAGAGGTGGTAAAAGGATTACTAATTGCACGTACATGATGTTAACATGTTAATTGTACCAATATATGATGGCAAGTGACTCTTATAAAGTGCAAAGTGACTCTAATATGGTGAGAAGTCACTTACATGATTGATTAGAACCAAAATGTGGCCCAAAATTGACTTGTAGGAAAGGGGTACCAAGAGTTGATTAAAGGATGTCTAATTGCATGTGCATTTAACATGGTAATTGTATCAATATATGATGACAAGTGACTCTTACATTGTGCAAAGTGACTCTAATATGTTGAAAAGTGACTTACATGATTTATTAGAACCAAAATGTGGAACAAAATTGACCAGTATGAAATTGGAACTAAGAGGTGGTAAAAAGATGTCAAATTGGATGTATATAATGTTAACATGTTAATTATACTAATAGATTGTGGAAAGTGAATCATATAGGGTGCAAAATGACTCTAATATGGTGAAAAGTGACTTACATGGTTAATTAGAACCAAAATCTGGACCAAAATTGACTTGTATGAATGTGGCACTAAGAGGTGGTAAAAAGATTTCTAATTGCATGTACATGATATTAACATGTTAATTGTACCAATATATGATGACAAGTGACTCTTATAAGGTGCAAAGTGACTCTAATATGGTGAGAAGTCACTTACATAATTGATAAGAGCCAAAATGTGGCCCAAAATTAACTTGTAGGAAAGGGGTACCAAGAGGTGGTTAAAGGATGTCTAATTGCATGTACATGATGTTAACATGTTAATTGTATCAATATATGGTGACAAGTGACTCTTATATAGTGCAGAGTGACTCTAATATGGTGAAAAGTGACTTACATGGTTGATTAGAGCCAAAATGTGGAACAAAATTAACTTGTATGAAAGTGACATTAATAGGTGGTAAAAGGATGTCAAATTGGATGTATATAATGTTAGCATGTTAAATGTTGTATGTATGGTGGAAAGTGACTCTTATAGGGTGCAAAGTGACTCTAATATGGTGAAAAGTGACTTACATCGTTGATTAGAACCAAAATGTGGAACAAAATTGACCTGTATGAAAGTGGAACTAAGAGGTGGTAAAAGGATGTCAAATTGGATGTATATGATGTTAACATGTTAATTATACAAATAGATTGGGGAAAGTGACTCATATAGGGTGCAAAATGACTCTAATATGGTGAAAAGTGACTTACACGGTTAATTAGAACCAAAATGTGGAACAAAATTGACTCGTATGAATGTGGCACTAAGAGGTGGTAAAAGGATTTCTAATTGCATGTACATGATGTTAACATGTTAATTGTACCAATATATGATGGCAAGTGACTCTTATAAGGTGCAAAGTGACTCTAATATGGTGAGAAGTCACTTAGATGATTGATTAGAACCAAAATGTGGCCCAAAATTGACTTTTAGGAAAGGGTTACCAAGAGTTGGTTAAAGGATGTCTAATTGCATGTATATTTAACATGGTAATTGTATCAATATATGGTGACAAGTGACTCTTACATTGTGCAAAGTGACTCTAATATGGTGAAAAGTGACTTACATGATTTATTAGAACCAAAATGTGGAACAAAATTGACCTGTATGAAATTGGAATTAAGAGGTGGTAAAAAGATGTCAAATTGGATGTATATGATGTTAACATGTTAATTCTACTAATAGATTGTGGAAAGTGAATAATAGAGGGTGCAAAATGACTCTAATATGGTGAAAAGTGACTGACTTGGTTTTTTAGAGCCAAAATGTGGACCAAAATTGACTTGTATGAATGTGGCACTAAGAGGTGGTAAAAAGATTTCTAATTGCATGTAAATGATATTAACATGTTAATTATACCAATATATGATGGCAAGTGACTCTTATAAGGTGCAAAGTGACTCTATTATGGTGAGAAGTCACTTACATGATTGATAAGAGCCAAAATGTGGCCCAAAATTAACTTGTAGGAAAGGGGTACCAAGAGGTGGTTAAAGGATGTCTAATTGCATCTACATGATGTTAACATGTTAATTGTATCAATATATGGTGACAAGTGACTCTTATAGGGTGCAAAGTGACTCTAATATGGTGAAAAGTGACTTACATGGTTGATTAGAGCCAAAATGTGGAACAAAATTAACTTGTATGAAATTGACATTAATAGGTGGTAAAAGGATGTCAAATTGGATGTATATAATGTTAGCATGTTAATTGTTGTATGTATGGTGGAAAGTGATTCTTATAGCGTGCGAAGTGACTCTAATATGGTGAAAAGTGACTTACATGGTTGATTTAAACCAAGATGTCAAATTGGATGTACATGATGTTAACATGTTAATCATACTAATAGATTGTGGAAAGTGAATCATATAGGGTGCAAACTGACTCTAATATGGTGAAAAGTGACTTACATGGTTAATTAGAACCAAAATATGGACCAAAATTGACTTGTATAAATGTGGCACTAAGAGGTGGTAAAAAGATTTATAATTGCATGTACATGATGTTAACATGTTAATTGTACCAATATATGATGGCAAGTGACTCTTATAAGGTGCAAAGTGACTCTAATATGGTGAGAAGTCACTTACATGATTGATAAGAGCCAAAATATGGCCCAAAATTAACTTGCACGAATGGGGTACCAAGAGGTGGTTAAAGGATGTCTAATTGCATGTACATGATGTTAACATGTTAATTGTATCAATATATGGTGACAAGTGACTCTTATAGGGTGCAGAGTGACTCTAATATGGTGAAAAGTGACTTACATGGTTGATTAGAGCCAAAATGTGAAAAAAAATTAACTTGTATGAAAATAACATTAATATTGGTAAAAGGATGTCAAATTGGATGTATATAATGTTAACATGTTAATTGTTGTATGTATGACTAATATGGTGAAAAGTGACTTACATGGTTGATTAAAACCAAAATGTGGAACAAAATTGATCTGTATGAAATTGGAACTAAGAGGTGGTAAAAAGATGTCAAATTGGATGTATACGATGTTAACATGTTAATTATACTAATAGATTGTAGAAAGTGAATCATATAGGGTGCAAACTGACTCTAATATGGTGAAAAGTGACTTACATGGTTAATTAGAACCAAAATGTGGACCAAAATTGACTTGTATAAATGTGGCACTAAGAGGTGGTAAAAAGATTTATAATTGCATGTACATAATGTTAACATGTTAATTGTACCAATATATGATGGCAAGTGACTCTTATAAGGTGCAAAGTGACTCTAATGTGGTGAGAAGTCACTTACATGATTGATAAGAGCCAAAATGTGGCCCAAAATTAACTTGTAGGAAAGGGGTACCAAGAGGTGGTTAAAGGATGTTTAATTGCATGTACATGATTAACTTGTTAATTGTATCAATATATGGTGACAAGTGACTCTTATAGGTTGCAATTTCACTCTAATATGGTGAAAACTGACTTACATGGTTGATTAGAGCCAAAATGTGGAACAAAATTAACTTGTATGAAAGTTACATTAATAGGTGGTCAAAGGATGTGAAATTGGATGTATATAATGTTAACATGTTAATTGTTGTATGTATGGTGGAAAGTAACTCTTATAGGGTGCAAAGTGACTCTAATATGGTGAAAAGTGACTTACATGGTTGATTAGAACCAAAATGTGGAACAAAATTGACCTGTATGAAAGTGGAACTAAGAGGTGGTAAAAGGATGTCAAATTGGATGTATATGATGTTAACATGTTAATTATACATATAGATTGTGGAAAGTGACTCATATAGGGTGCAAAATGACTCCAATATGGTGAAAATTGATTTACATGGTTAATTAGAATCAAAATGTGGAACAAAATTGACTCGTATGAATGTGGCACTAAGAGGTGGTAAAAGGATTTCTAATTGCATGTACATGACGTTAACATGTTAATTGTACCAATATATGATGGCAAGTGACTCTTATAAGGTGCAAAGTGACTCTAATATGGTGAGAAGTCACTTACATGATTGATTAGAACCAAAATGTGGCCCAAAATTGACTTGTAGGAAATGGGTACCAAGAGTTGGTTAAAGGATGTCTAATTGCATGTACATTTAACATGGTAATTGTATCAATATATGGTGACAAGTGACTCTTACATTGTTCAAAATGACTCTAATATGGTGAAAAGTGACTTACATGATTTATTAGAACCAAAATGTGGAACAAAATTGACCTGTATGAAATTGGAACTAAGAGGTGGTAAAAAGATGTCAAATTGGATGTATATGATGTTGACATGTTAATTATACTAATAGATTGTGGAAAGTAAATCATATAGGGTGCAAAATGACTCTAATATGGTGAAAAGTGACTTACATGGTTAATTAGAACCAAAATGTGGACCAAAATTGACTTGTATGAATGTGGCACTAAGAGGTGGTAAAAAGATTTCTAATTGCATGTACATGATATTAACATGTTAATTGTACCAATATATGATGGCAAGTGACTCTTATAAGGTGCAAAGTGACTCTAATATGGTGAGAAGTCACTTACATGATTGATAAGAGCCAAAATGTGGCCCAAAATTAACTTGTAGGAAAGGGGTACCAAGAGGTGGTTAAAGGATGTCTAATTGCATGTACATGATGTTAACATGTTAATTGTATCAATATATGGTGACAAGTGACTCTTATAGGGTGCAGAGTGACTATAATATGGTGAAAAGTGACTTACATGGTTGATTAGAGCCAAAATGTGGAACAAAATTAACTTGTATGAAAATAACATTAATATTAGTAAAAGGATGTCAAATTGGATGTATATAATGTTAACATGTTAATTGTTGTATGTATGGTGGAAAGTGACTCTTATAGGGTGCAAAGTGACTCTAATATGGTGAAAAGTGACTTACATGATTTATTAGAACCAAAATGTGGAAAAAAATTGACCAGTATGAAATTGGAACTAAGAGGTGGTAAAAAGATGTCAAATTGGATGTATATAATGTTAACATGTTAATTATACTAATAGATTGTGGAAAGTGAATCATATAGGTTGCAAAATGACTCTAATATGGTGAAAAGTGACTTACATGGTTAATTAGAACCAAAATGTGGACCAAAATTGACTTGTATGAATGTGGCACTAAGAGGTGGTAAAAAGATTTCTAATTGCATGTACATGATATTAACATGTTAATTGTACCAATATATGATGGCAAGTGACTCTTATAAGATGCAAAGTGACTCTAATATGGTGAGAAGTCACTTACATGATTGATAAGAGCCAAAATGTGGCCCAAAATTAACTTGTAGAAAAGGGGTACCAAGAGGTGGTTAAAGGATGTCTAATTGCATGTACATGATGTTAACATGTTAATTGTATCAATATATGGTGACAAGTGACTCTTATAGGGTGCAGAGTGACTCTAATATGGTGAAAAGTGACTTACATGGTTGATTAGAGCCAAAATGTGGAACAAAATTAACTTGTATGAAAGTAACATTAATAGGTGGTAAAAGGATGTCAAATTGGATGTATATAATGTTAGCATGTTAATTGTTGTATGTATGGTGGAAAGTGACTCTTATAGGGTGCAAAGTGACTCTAATATGGTGAAAAGTGACTTACATGGTTGATTAGAACCAAAATGTGGAACAAAATTGACCTGTATGAAAGTGGAACTAAGAGGTGGTAAAAGGATGTCAAATTGGATGTATATGATGTTAACATGTTAATTATACAAATAGATTGGGGAAAGTGACTCATATAGGGTGCAAAATGACTCTAATAAGGTGAAAAGTGACTTACACGGTTAATTAGAACCAAAATGTGGAACAAAATTGACTCGTATGAATGTGGCACTAAGAGGTGGTAAAAGGATTTCTAATTGCATGTACATGATGTTAACATGTTAATTGTACCAATATATGATGGCAAGTGACTCTTATAAGGTGCAAAGTGACTCTAATATGGTGAGAAGTCACTTACATGATTGATTAGAACCAAAATGTGGCCCAAAATTGACTTGTAGGAAAGGGGTACCAAGAGTTGGTTAAAGGATATCTAATTGCATGTATATTTAACATGGTAATTGTATCAATATATGGTGACAAGTGACTCTTACATTGTGCAAAGTGACTCTAATATGGTGAAAAGTGACTTACATGATTTATTAGAACCAAAATGTGGAACAAAATTGACCTGTATGAAATTGGAACTAAGAGGTGGTAAAAAGATGTCAAATTGGATGTATATGATGTTAACATGTTAATTATACTAATAGATTGTGGAAAGTGAATCATATAGGGTGCAAAATGACTCTAATATGGTGAAAAGTGACTGACTTGGTTAATTAGAGCCAAAATGTGGACCAAAATTGACTTGTATGAATGTGGCTCTAAGAGGTGGTAAAAAGATTTCTAATTGCATGTACATGATATTAACATGTTAATTGTACCAATATATGATGGCAAGTGACTCTTATAAGGTGCAAAGTGACTCTAATATGGTGAGAAGTCACTTACATGATTGATAAGAGCCAAAATGTGGCCCAAAATTAACTTGTAGGAAAGGGGTACCAAGAGGTGGTTAAAGGATGTCTAATTGCCTGTACATGATGTTAACATGTTAATTGTATCAATATATGGTGACAAGTGACTCTTATAGGGTGCAAAGTGACTCTAATATGGTGAAAAGTGACTTACATGGTTTATTAGAGCCAAAATGTGGAACAAAATTAACTTGTATGAAAATAACATTAATATTGGTAAAAGGATGTCAAATTGGATGTATATAATGTTAACATGTTAATTGTTGTATGTATGGTGGAAAGTGACTCTTATAGTGTGCGAAGTGACTCTAATATGGTGAAAAGGGACTTACATGGTTGATTAAAACCAAGATGTCAAATTGGATGTATATGATGTTAACATGTTAATTATACTAATAGATTGTGGAAAGTGAATCATATAGGGTGCAAAATGACTCTAATATGGTGAAAAGTGACTTGGTTAATTAGAGCCAAAATGTGGACCAAAATTGACTTGTATAAATGTGGCACTAAAAGGTGGTAAAAAGATTTCTAATTGCATGTACATGATATTAACATGTTAATTGTACCAATATATGATGGCCAGTGACTCTTATAAGGTGCAAAGTGACTCTAATATGGTGAGAAGTCACTTACATGATTGATTAGAGCCAAAATGTGGCCCAAAATTGACTTGTAGGAAAGGGGTACCAAGAGGTGGTTAAAGGATGTCTAATTGCATGTACATGATGTTAACATGTTAATTGTATCAATATATGGTGACAAGTGACTCCTATAGGGTGCAGAGTGACTCTAATATGGTGAAAAGTGACTTACATGGTTGATTAGAGCCAAAATGTGGAACAAAATTAACTTGTATGAAAATAACATTAAATTGGTAAAAGGATGTCAAATTGGATGTATATAATGTTAACATGTTAATTGTTGTATGTATGGTGGAAAGGGACTCTTATATCGTGCGGAGTGACTAATATGGTGAAAAGTGACTTACATGGTTGATTAAAACCAAAATGTGGAACAAAATTGATCTGTATGAAATTGGAACTAAAAAAAGATGTCAAATTGGATGTATACGATGTTAACATGTTAATTATACTAATAAATTGTAGAAAGTGAATCATATAGGGTGCAAACTGACTCTAATATGGTGAAAAGTGACTTACATGGTTAATTAAAACCAAAATGTGGACCAAAACTGACTTGTATAAATGTGTTACTAAGAGGTGGTAAAAAGATTTAAAATTGTATGTACATGACGTTAACATGTTAATTGTACCAATATATGATGGCAAGTGACTCTTATAAGGTGCAAAGTAACTCTAATATGGTGAGAAGTCACATACATGATTGATAAGAGCAAAAATGTGGCCCAAACTTAACTTGTAGGAAAGGGGTAGCAAGAGGTGGTTAAAGGATGTCTGATTGCATGTACATGATGTTAACATGTTAATTGTATCAATATATGGTGATAAGTGACTCTTATAGGGTGCAAAGTGACTCTAATATGGTGAAAAATGACTTACATGGTTGATTAGAGCCAAAATATGGAACAAAATTAACTTGTATGAAAGTGACATTTAATAGGTGGTCAAAGGATGTCAAATTGATGTATATAATGTTAACATGTTAATTGTTGTATGTATGGTGGAAAGTGACTCTAATAGGGGGCAAAGTGACTCTAATATGGTGAAAAGTGACTTACATGGTTGATTAGAGCCAAAATATGGAACAAAATTAACTTGTATGATAGTGACATTAATAGGTGGTCAAAGGATGTCAAATTGGATGTATATAATGTTAACATGTTAATTGTTGTATGTATGGTGGAAAGTGACTCTAATAGGGTGCAAAGTGACTCTAATATGGTGAAAAGTGACTTACATGGTTGATTAGAACCAAAATATGGAACAAAATTGACCTGTATGAAAGTGGAAATAAGAGGTGGTAAAAGGAGGTCAAATTGGATGTATATGATGTTAACATGTTAATTATACATATAGATTGTGGAAAGTGACTCATATAGGGTGCAAAATGACTCTAATATGGTGAAAAGTGACTTAAATTGTTAATTAGAACCAAAATGTTGAACAAAATTGACTCGTATGAATGTGGCACTAAGAGGTGGTAAAAGGATTTCTAATTGCATGTACATGATGTTAACATGTTAATTGTACCAATATATGATGGCAAGTGACTCTTATAAGGTGCAAACTGACTCTAATATGGTGAGAAGTCACTTGATTGATTAGAGCGAAAATGTGGCCCAAAATTAACTTGTAGGAAAGGGGTACCAAGAGGTGGTTAAAGGATCTCTAATTGCATGTACATGATGTTAACTTGTTAATTGTATCAATATATGGTGATAAGTGACTCTTATAGGGTGCAAAGTGACTCTAATATGGTGAAAAGTGACTTACATGGTTGATTAGAGCCAAAATATGGAACAAAATTAACTTGTATGAAAGTGACATTTAATAGGTGGTCAAAGGATGTCAAATTGGATGTATATAATGTTAACATGTTAATTGTTGTATGTATGGTGGAAAGTGACTCTAATAGGGGGCAAAGTGACTCTAATATGGTGAAAAGTGACTTACATGGTTGATTAGAACCAAAATGTGGAACAAAATTGACCTGTATGAAAGTGGAACTAAGAGGTGGTAAAAGGATGTCAAATTGAATGTATATTATGTTAACATGTTAATTATACAAATAGATTGTGGAAAGTGACTCATATAGGGTGCAAAATGACTCTAATATGGTGAAAAGTGACTTGCATGGTTAATTAGAACCAAAATGTGGACCAAAATTGACTTGTATGAATTTGGCACTAAGAGGTGGTAAAAGGATTTCTAATTGCATGTACATGATGTTAACATGTTAATTGTACCAATATATTATGGCAAGTGACTCTTATAAGGTGGAAAGTGACTCTAATATGGTGAGAAGTCACTTACATAATTGATTAGAACCAAAATGTGGCCCAAAATTGACTTGTAGGAAAGGGGTACCAAGAGGTGGTTAAAGGATGTCTAATTGCATGTACATGATGTTAACATGTTAATTGTATCAATATATGGTGACAAGTGACTCTTATAGGGTGAAAAGTGACTCTAATATGGTGAAAAGTGACTTACATGGTTGATTAGGGCCAAAATGTGGAATAAAATTAACTTTTATGAAAGTGGCATTAATAGGTGGTAAAAGGATATCAAATTGGATGTATATGATGTTAACATGTTAATTGTTGTATTTATGGTGGAAAGTGACTCTTATAGGGTGCAAAGTGACTCTAATATGGTGAAAAGTGACTTACATGGTTGATTAGAACCAAAATGTTGAACAAAATTGACCTGTATGAAAGTGGAACTAAGAGGTGGTAAAAGGATGTCACATTGGATGTATATGATGTTAACATGTTAATTATACAAATAGATTGTGGAAAGTGACTCATATAGGGTGCAAAATGACTCTAATATGGTGAAAAGTGACTTACATGGTTTATTAGAACGAAAATGTGGACCAAAATTGACTCGGATGAATGTGGCACTAAGAGGTGGTAAATGGATTTGTAATTGCATGTACATGATGATAACATGTTAATTGTACCAATATATGATGGCAAGTGACTCTTATAAGGTGCAAAGTGACTCTAATATGGTGAGAAGTCACTTACATGATTGATTAGAGCCAAAATGTGGCCCAAAATTGACTTGTAGGAAAGGGGGACCAAGAGATGGTTAAAGGATGTCTAATTGCATGTACATGATGTTAACATGTTAATTGTATCAATATATGGTTACAAGTGACTCTTAGAGGGTGAAAAGTGACTCTAATATGGTGAAAAGAGACTTGGTTGATTAGAGCCAAAATGTGGAACAAAATTAACTTGTATGAAAGTGGCAATAATAGGTGGTAAAAGGATATCAAATTGGATGTATATATGATGTTAACATGTTAATTGTTGTATTTATGGTGGAAAGTGACTCTTATAGGGTGCAAAGTGACTCTAATATGTTGAAAAGTGACTTACATGGTTGATTAGAGCCAAAATGTGGAACAAAATTAACTTGTATGAAAGTAGCATTAAGAGGTGGTAAAAGGATTTCAAATTGGATGTGTATGATGTTAACATGTTAATTGTTGTATATATGGTGGAAAGTGACTCTTATAGGGTGCAAAAGACTGTAATATGGTGAAAAGTGACTTACATGGTTGATTAGAACCAAAATGTGGAACAAAATTGTACTGTATGAAATTCGAACTAAGAGGTGGTAAAAAGATGTCAAATTGGATGTATATGATGTTAATATGTTAATTATACTAATAGATTATGGAAAGTGAATCATATAGGGTGCAAAATGACTTTAATATGGTGAAAAGTCACTTATATGGTTAATTGGAACCAAAATGTGGACCAAAATTGACTTGTATGAATGTGGCACTAAGAGGTGGTAAAAGGATTTCTAATTGCATGTACACAATGTTAACATGTTAATTGTACCAATATATGATGGCAAGTGACTCTTATAAGGTGCAAAGTGACTCTAATATGGTGAGAAGTCACTTACATGATTGATTAGGCCCAAAATTGACTTGTAGGAAAGGGGTACCAAGAGGTGGTTAAAGGATGTCTAATTGAATGTACATGATGTTAACATGTTAATTGTATCAATATATGGTGACAAGTGATTCTTATAGGGTGCAAAGTGACTCTAATATGGTGAAAAGTGACTTACATGGTTGATTAGACCCAAAATGTAGAACAAAATTAATTTGTATGAAAGTGGCATTAATAGGTGGTAAAAGAATATCAAATTGGATGTATATGATGTTAACATGTTAATTGTTGTGTTTATGGTGGAAAGTGACTCTTATAGGGTGCAAACTGACTCTAATATGGTGAAAGGTGACTTACATGGTTGATTAGAACCAAAATGTGGAACAAAATTGACCTTTATGAAAGTGGAACTAAGAGGTGGTAAAAGGATGTCAAATTGGATGTATATGATGTTAACATGTTAATTATAAAAATAGATTGTGGAAAGTGACTCATATAGGGTGCAAAATGACCCTAATATGGTGAAAAGTGACTTACATGGTTAATTAGAACCAAAATGTTGAACAAAAGTAAATTGTATGAATTTGGCACTAAGAGGTGGTAAAAGGATTTCTAATTGCATGTACATGATGTTAACATGGTAATTGTACCAATATATGATGGCAAGTGACTCTTATAAGGTGCAAAGTGACTCTAATATGGTGAGAAGTCACTTACATGATTGATTAGAGCATAAATGTGGCCCAAAATTGACTTGTAGGAAAGGGGTAGCAAAAGGTGGTTAAAGGATGTCTAATTGCATGTACATGATGTTAACATGTTAATTGTATCAATATATGGTGACAAGTGACTCTTATAGGGTGAAAGGTGACTCTAATATGGTCAAAAGTGACTTACATGGTTGATTAGAGCCAAAATGTGGAATAAAATTAACTTTTATGAAAGTGGCATTAATAGGTGGTAAAAGGATATCAAATTGGATGTATATGATGTTAACATGTTAATTGTTGTATTTATGGTGGAAAGTGACTCTTATAGGGTGCAAAGTGACTCTAATATGGTGAAAAGTAACTTACATGGTTGATTAGAACCAAAATGTGGAACAAAATTGACCTGTATGAAAGTGGAACTAAGAGGTGGTAAAAGGATGTCAAATTGGATGTATATGATGTTAATATGTTAATTATAAAAGTAGATTGTGGAAAGTGACTCATATAGGGTGCAAAATGACTCTAATATGGTGAAAAGTGACATACATGGTTAATTAGAACCAAAATGTGGACCAAAATTGACTCAAATGAATGTGGCACTAAGAGATGGTAAAAGGATTTCTAATTACATGTACATGATGATGTTAACAGGTTAATTGTACCAATATATGATGGCAAGTGACTTTTATAAGGTGCAAAGTTACTCTAATATTGTGAGAAGTCACTTACATGATTGATTAGACCCAAAATGTGGCCAAAAATTGACTTGTAGAAAAGTGGTACCAAGAGGTGGGTAAAGGGTGTCCAATTGCATGTACATGATGTTAACATGTTAATTGTATCAATATATGGTGGAAAGTGACTCTTATAGGATGCAAAGTGACTCTAATATGTTGAAAAGTGACTTACATGGTTGATTAGAGCCAAAATGTGGAACAAAATTAACTTGTATGAAAGTAGCATTAAGAGGTGGTAAAAGGATGTCAAATTGGATGTATATGATGTTAACATGTTAATTGTTGTATATATGGTGGAAAGTGACTCTTATAGGGTGCAAAGTGACTGTAATATGGTGAAAAGTGACTTACATGGTTGATTAGAACCAAAATATGGAACAAAATTGTACTGTATAAAATTGGAACTAAGAGGTGGTAAAAAGATGTCAAATTGGATGTATATGATGTTAATATGTTAATTATACTAATAGATTATGGAAAGTGAATCATATAGGGTGCAAAATGACTCTAATATGGTGAAAAGTCACTTACATGGTTAATTGGAACCAAAATGTGGACCAAAATTGACTTGTATGAATGTGGCACTAAGAGGTGGTAAAAGGATTTCTAATTGCATGTACACGATGTTAACATGTTAATTGTACCAGTATATGATGGCAAGTGACTCTTATAAGGTGCAAAGTGACTCTAATATGGTGAGAAGTCACTTACATGATTGATTAGAGCCAAAATGTGGCCCAAAATTGACTTGTAGGAAAGGGGTACCAAGAGGTGGTTAAAGGATGTCTAATTGCATGTACATGATGTTAACATGTTAATTGTATCAATATATGGTGACAAGTGACTCTTATAGGGTGCAAAGTGACTCTAATATGGTGAAAAAGTGACTTACATGGTTGATTAGACCCAAAATGTAGAACAAAAGTAATTTGTATGAAAGTGGCATTAATAGGTGGTAAAAGAATATCAAATTGGATGTATATGATGTTAACATGTTAATTGTTGTGTTTATGGTGGAAAGTGACTCTTATAGGGTGCAAACTGACTCTAATATGGTGAAAGGTGACTTACATGGTTGATTAGAACCAAAATGTGGAACAAAATTGACCTTTATGAAAGTGGAACTAAGAGGTGGTAAAAGGATGTCAAATTGGATGTATATGATGTTAACATGTTAATTATAAAAATAGATTGTGGAAAGTGACTCATATAGGGTGCAAAATGACTCTAATATGGTGAAAAGTGACTTACATGGTTAATTAGAACCAAAATGTTGAACAAAAGTAAATTGTATGAATTTGGCACTAAGAGGTGGTAAAAGGATTTCTAATTGCATGTACATGATGTTAACATGGTAATTGTACCAATATATGATGGCAAGTGACTCTTATAAGGTGCAAAGTGACTCTATTATGGTGAGAAGTCACTTACATGATTGATTAGAGCATAAATGTGGCCCAAAATTGACTTGTAGGAAAGGGGTACCAAAAGGTGGTTAAAGGATGTCTAATTGCATGTACATGATGTTAACATGTTAATTGTATCAATATATGGTGACAAGTGACTCTTATAGGGTGAAAGGTGACTCTAATATGGTCAAAAGTGACTTACATGGTTGATTAGAGCCAAAATGTGGAATAAATTAACTTTTATGAAAGTGGCATTAATAGGTGGTAAAAGGATATCAAATTGGATGTATATGATGTTAACATGTTAATTGTTGTATTTATGGTGGAAAGTGACTCTTATAGGGTGCAAAGTGACTCTAATATGGTGAAAAGTGACTTACATGGTTGATTAGAACCAAAATGTGGAACAAAATTGACCTGTATGAAAGTGGAACTAAGAGGTGGTAAAAGGATGTCAAATTGGATGTATATGATGTTAACATGTTAATTATAAAAATAGATTGTGGAAAGTGACTCATATAGGGTTCAAAATGACTCTAATATGGTGAAAAGTGACTTACATGGTTAATTAGGACCAAAATGTGGAACTAAAGTAAATTGTATGAATTTGGCACTAAGAGGTGGTAAAAGGATTTCTAATTGCATGTACATGATGTTAACATGTTAATTGCACCAATATATTATGGCAAGTGACTCTTATAAGGTGAAAAGTGACTCTAATATGGTGAGAAGTCACTTACATAATTGATTAGAGCCAAAATGTGGCCCAAAATTCACTTGTAGGAAAGGGCTACCAAGAGGTGGTTAAAGGATGTCTAATTGCATGTACATGATGTTAACATGTTAATTGTATCAATATATGGTGACAAGTGACTCTTATAGGGTGAAAAGTGACTCTAATATGGTGAAAAGTGACTTACATGGTTGATTAGAGCCAAAATGTGGAATAAAATTAACTTTTATGAAAGTGGCATTAATAGGTGGTAAAAGGATATCAAATTGGATGTATATGATGTTAACATGTTAATTGTTGTATTTATGGTGGAAAGTGACTCTTATAGGGTGCAAAGTGACTCTAATATGGTGAAAAGTGACTTACATGGTTGATTAGAACCAAAATGTTGAACAAAATTGACCTGTATGAAAGTGGAACTAAGAGGTGGTAAAAGGATGTCACATTGGATGTATATGATGTTAACATGTTAATTATACAAATAGATTGTGGAAAGTGACTCATATAGGGTGCAAAATGACTCTAATATGGTGAAAAGTGACTTACATGGTTTATTAGAACGAAAATGTGGACCAAAATTGACTCGGATGAATGTGGCACTAAGAGGTGGTAAATGGATTTGTAATTGCATGTACATGATGATAACATGTTAATTGTACCAATATATGATGGCAAGTGACTCTTATAAGTTGCAAACTGACTCTAATATGGTGAGAAGTCACTTACATGATTGATTAGAGCCAAAATGTGGCCCAAAATTGACTTGTAGGAAAGGGGGACCAAGAGATGGTTAAAGGATGTCTAATTGCATGTACATGATGTTAACATGTTAATTGTAACAATATATG
The DNA here is from genome assembly GCF_009905375.1 of Apium graveolens. Classification (NCBI taxonomy): domain Eukaryota; kingdom Viridiplantae; phylum Streptophyta; class Magnoliopsida; order Apiales; family Apiaceae; genus Apium; species Apium graveolens. Next base: position 30,019 of record NW_027418818.1, on the reverse strand, counting down.
GTTACAAGTGACTCTTAGAGGGTGAAAAGTGACTCTAATATGGTGAAAAGTGACTTGGTTGATTAGAGCCAAAATGTGGAACAAAATTAACTTGTATGAAAGTGGCAATAATTGGTGGTAAAAGGATATCAAATTGGATGTATATGATGTTAACATGTTAATTGTTGTATTTATGGTGGAAAGTGACTCTTATAGGGTGCAAAGTGACTCTAATATGTTGAAAAGTGACTTACATGGTTGATTAGAGCCAAAATGTGGAACAAAATTAACTTGTATGAAAGTAGCATTAAGAGGTGGTAAAAGGATTTCAAATTGGATGTATATGATGTTAACATGTTAATTGTTGTATATATGGTGGAAAGTGACTCTTATAGGGTGCAAAGTGACTGTAATATGGTGAAAAATGACTTACATGGTTGATTAGAACCAAAATGTGGAACAAAATTGTACTGTATGAAATTGGAACTAAGAGGTGGTAAAAAGATGTCAAATTGGATGTATATGATGTTAATATGTTAATTATACTAATAGATTATGGAAAGTGAATCATATAGGGTGCAAAATGACTCTAATATGGTGAAAAGTCACTTATATGGTTAATTGGAACCAAAATGTGGACCAAAATTGACTTGTATGAATGTGGCACTAAGAGGTGGTAAAAGGATTTCTAATTGCATGTACACGATGTTAACATGTTAATTGTACCAATATATGATGGCAAGTGACTCTTATAAGGTGCAAAGTGACTCTAATATGGTGAGAAGTCACTTACATGATTGATTAGAGCCAAAATGTGGCCCAAAATTGACTTGTAGGAAAGGGGTACCAAGAGGTGGTTAAAGGATGTCTAATTGAATGTATATGATGTTAACATGTTAATTGTATCAATATATGGTGACAAGTGATTCTTATAGGGTGCAAAGTGACTCTAATATGGTGAAAAGTGACTTACATGGTTGATTAGACCCAAAATGTAGAACAAAATTAATTTGTATGAAAGTGGCATTAATAGGTGGTAACAGAATATCAAATTGGATGTATATGATGTTAACATGTTAATTGTTGTGTTTATGGTGGAAAGTGACTCTTATAGGGTGCAAACTGACTCTAATATGGTGAAAGGTGACTTACATGGTTGATTAGAACCAAAATGTGGAACAAAATTGACCTTTATGAAAGTGGAACTAAGAGGTGGTAAAAGGATGTCAAATTGGATGTATATGATGTTAACATGTTAATTATAAAAATAGATTGTGGAAAGTGACTCATATAGGGTGCAAAATGACTCTAATATGGTGAAAAGTGACTTACATGGTTAATTAGAACCAAAATGTTGAACAAAAGTAAATTGTATGAATTTGGCACTAAGAGGTGGTAAAAGGATTTCTAATTGCATGTACATGATGTTAACATGGTAATTGTACCAATATATGATGGCAAGTGACTCTTATAAGGTGCAAAGTGACTCTATTATGGTGAGAAGTCACTTACATGATTGATTAGAGCATAAATGTGGCCCAAAATTGACTTGTAGGAAAGGGGTACCAAAAGGTGGTTAAAGGATGTCTAATTGCATGTACATGATGTTAACATGTTAATTGTATCAATATATGGTGACAAGTGACTCTTATAGGGTGAAAGGTGACTCTAATATGGTCAAAAGTGACTTACATGGTTGATTAGAGCCAAAATGTGGAATAAAATTAACTTTTATGAAAGTGGCATTAATAGGTGGTAAAAGGATATCAAATTGGATGTATATGATGTTAACATGTTAATTGTTGTATTTATGGTGGAAAGTGACTCTTATAGGGTGCAAAGTGACTCTAATATGGTGAAAAGTGACTTACATGGTTGATTAGAACCAAAATGTGGAACAAAATTGACCTGTATGAAAGTGGAACTAAGAGGTGGTAAAAGGATGTCAAATTGGATGTATATGATGTTAACATGTTAATTATAAAAATAGATTGTGGAAAGTGACTCATATAGGGTTCAAAATGACTCTAATATGGTGAAAAGTGACTTACATGGTTAATTAGGACCAAAATGTGGAACAAAAGTAAATTGTATGAATTTGGCACTAAGAGGTGGTAAAAGGATTTCTAATTGCATGTACATGATGTTAACATGTTAATTGCACCAATATATTATGGCAAGTGACTCTTATAAGGTGGAAAGTGACTCTAATATGGTGAGAAGTCACTTACATAATTGATTAGAGCCAAAATGTGGCCCAAAATTGACTTGTAGGAAAGGGCTACCAAGAGGTGGTTAAAGGATGTCTAATTGCATGTACATGATGTTAACATGTTAATTGTATCAATATATGGTGACAAGTGACTCTTATAGGGTGAAAAGTGACTCTAATATGGTGAAAAGTGACTTACATGGTTGATTAGAGCCAAAATGTGGAATAAAATTAACTTTTATGAAAGTGGCATTAATAGGTGGTAAAAGGATATCAAATTGGATGTATATGATGTTAACATGTTAATTGTTGTATTTATGGTGGAAAGTGACTCTTATAGGGTGCAAAGTGACTCTAATATGGTGAAAAGTGACTTACATGGTTGATTAGAACCAAAATGTTGAACAAAATTGACCTGTATGAAAGTGGAACTAAGAGGTGGTAAAAGGATGTCACATTGGATGTATATGATGTTAACATGTTAATTATACAAATAGATTGTGGAAAGTGACTCATATAGGGTGCAAAATGACTCTAATATGGTGAAAAGTGACTTACATGGTTTATTAGAACGAAAATGTGGACCAAAATTGACTCGGATGAATGTGGCACTAAGAGGTGGTAAATGGATTTGTAATTGCATGTACATGATGATAACATGTTAATTGTACCAATATATGATGGCAAGTGACTCTTATAAGGTGCAAACTGACTCTAATATGGTGAGAAGTCACTTACATGATTGATTAGAGCCAAAATATGGCCCAAAATTGACTTGTAGGAAAGGGGGACCAAGAGATGGTTAAAGGATGTCTAATTGCATGTACATGATGTTAACATGTTAATTGTATCAATATATGGTTACAAGTGACTCTTAGAGGGTGAAAAGTGACTCTAATATGGTGAAAAGTGACTTGGTTGATTAGAGCCAAAATGTGGAACAAAATTAACTTGTATGAAAGTGGCAATAATTGGTGGTAAAAGGATATCAAATTGGATGTATATGATGTTAACATGTTAATTGTTGTATTTATGGTGGAAAGTGACTCTTATAGGGTGCAAAGTGACTCTAATATGTTGAAAAGTGACTTACATGGTTGATTAGAGCCAAAATGTGGAACAAAATTAACTTGTATGAAAGTAGCATTAAGAGGTGGTAAAAGGATTTCAAATTGGATGTATATGATGTTAACATGTTAATTGTTGTATATATGGTGGAAAGTGACTCTTATAGGGTGCAAAGTGACTGTAATATGGTGAAAAGTGACTTACATGGTTGATTAGAACCAAAATGTGGAACAAAATTGTACTGTATGAAATTGGAACTAAGAGGTGGTAAAAAGATGTCAAATTGGATGTATATGATGTTAATATGTTAATTATACTAATAGATTATGGAAAGTGAATCATATAGGGTGCAAAATGACTCTAATATGGTGAAAAGTCACTTATATGGTTAATTGGAACCAAAATGTGTACCAAAATTGACTTGTATGAATGTGGCACTAAGAGGTGGTAAAAGGATTTCTAATTGCATGTACACGATGTTAACATGTTAATTGTACCAATATATGATGGCAAGTGACTCTTATAAGGTGCAAAGTGACTCTAATATGGTGAGAAGTCACTTACATGATTGATTAGAGCCAAAATGTGGCCCAAAATTGACTTGTAGGAAAGGGGTACCAAGAGGTGGTTAAAGGATGTCTAATTGAATGTATATGATGTTAACATGTTAATTGTATCAATATATGGTGACAAGTGATTCTTATAGGGTGCAAAGTGACTCTAATATGGTGAAAAGTGACTTACATGGTTGATTAGACCCAAAATGTAGAACAAAATTAATTTGTATGAAAGTGGCATTAATAGGTGGTAAAAGAATATCAAATTGGATGTATATGATGTTAACATGTTAATTGTTGTGTTTATGGTGGAAAGTGACTCTTATAGGATGTCAAATTGGATGTATATGATGTTAACATGTTAATTATAAAAATAGATTGTGGAAAGTGACTCATATAGGGTGCAAAATGACTCTAATATGGTGAAAAGTGACTTACATGGTTAATTAGAACCAAAATGTTGAACAAAAGTAAATTGTATGAATTTGGCACTAAGAGGTGGTAAAAGGATTTCTAATTGCATGTACATGATGTTAACATGGTAATTGTACCAATATATGATGGCAAGTGACTCTTATAAGGTGCAAAGTGACTCTAATATGGTGAGAAGTCACTTACATGATTGATTAGAGCATAAATGTGGCCCAAAATTGACTTGTAGGAAAGGGGTACCAAAAGGTGGTTAAAGGATGTCTAATTGCATGTACATGATGTTAACATGTTAATTGTATCAATATATGGTGACAAGTGACTCTTATAGGGTGAAAGGTGACTCTAATATGGTCAAAAGTGACTTACATGGTTGATTAGAGCCAAAATGTGGAATAAAATTAACTTTTATGAAAGTGGCATTAATAGGTGGTAAAAGGATATCAAATTGGATGTATATGATGTTAACATGTTAATTGTTGTATTTATGGTGGAAAGTGACTCTTATAGGGTGCAAAGTGACTCTAATATGGTGAAAAGTGACTTACATGGTTGATTAGAACCAAAATGTGGAACAAAATTGACCTGTATGAAAGTGGAACTAAGAGGTGGTAAAAGGATGTCAAATTGGATGTATATGATGTTAACATGTTAATTATAAAAATAGATTGTGGAAAGTGACTCATATAGGGTGCAAAATGACTCTAATATGGTGAAAAGTGACATACATGGTTAATTAGAACCAAAATTGGACCAAAATTGACTCAAATGAATGTGGCACTAAGAGATGGTAAAAGGATTTCTAATTACATGTACATGATGATGTTAACAGGTTAATTGTACCAATATATGATGGCAAGTGACTTTTATAAGGTGCAAAGTTACTCTAATATTGTGAGAAGTCACTTACATGATTGATTAGACCCAAAATGTGGCCAAAAATTGACTTGTAGGAAAGTGGTACCAAGAGGTGGGTAAAGGATGTCCTAATTGCATGTACATGATGTTAACATGTTAATTGTATCAATATATGGTGGAAAGTGACTCTTATAGGATGCAAAGTGACTCTAATATGGTGAAAAGTGACTTACATGGTTGATTAGAGCCAAAATGTGGAACAAAATTAACTTGTATGAAAGTAGGCATTAAGAGGTGGTAAAAGGATGTCAAATTGGATGTATATGATGTTAACATTTAATTGTTGTATATATGGTGGAAAGTGACTCTTATAGGGTGCAAAGTGACTGTAATATGGTGAAAAGTGACTTACATGGTTGATTAGAACCAAAATGTGGAACAAAATTGTACTGTATGAAATTGGAACTAAGAGGTGGTAAAAGGATGTCAAATTGGATGTATATGATGTTAATATGTTAATTATACTAATAGATTATGGAAAGTGAATCATATAGGGTGCAAAATGACTCTAATATGGTGAAAAGTGACTTACATGGTTAATTAGAACCAAAATGTGGAACAAAAGTAAATTGTATGAATTTGGCACTAAGAGGTGGTAAAAGGATTTCTAATTGCATGTACATGATGTTAACATGTTAATTGTACCAATATATGATGGCAAGTGACTCTTATAAGGTGAAAAGTGACTCTAATATGGTGAGAAGTCACTTACATGATTGATTAGAGCCAAAATGTGGCCCAAAATTGACTTGTAGGAAAGGGGTACCAAGAGGTGGTTAAAGGATGTCTAATTGCATGTACATGATGTTAACATGTTAATTGTATCAATATATGGTGACAAGTGACTCTTATAGGGTGCAAAGTGACTCTAATATGGTGAAAAGTGACTTACATGGTTGATTAGACCCAAAATGTAGAACAAAAGTAATTTGTATGAAAGTGGCATTAATAGGTGGTAAAAGAATATCAAATTGGATGTATATGATGTTAACATGTTAATTGTTGTGTTTATGGTGGAAAGTGACTCTTATAGGGTGCAAACTGACTCTAATATGGTGAAAAGTGACTTACATGGTTGATTGGAACCAAAATGTGGAACAAAATTGACCTGTATGAAAGTGGAACTAAGAGGTGGTAAAAGGATGTCAAATTGGATGTATATGATGTTAACATGTTAATTATAAAAATAGATTGTGGAAAGTGACTCATATAGGGTGCAAAATGACTCTAATATGGTGAAAAGTGACTTACATGGTTAATTAGAACCAAAATGTGGAACAAAAGTAAATTGTATGAATTTGGCACTAAGAGGTGGTAAAAGGATTTCTAATTGCATGTACATGATGTTAACATGTTAATTGTACCAATATATGATGGCAAGTGACTCTTATAAGGTGCAAAGTGACTCTAATATGGTGAGAAGTCACTTACATGATTGATTAGAGCCAAAATGTGGCCCAAAATTGACTTGTAGGAAAGGGGTACCAAGAGGTGGTTAAAGGATGTCTAATTGCATGTACATGATGTTAACATGTTAATTGTATCAATATATGGTGACAAGTGACTCTTATAGGGTGAAAAGTGACTCTAATATGGTGAAAAGTGACTTACATGGTTGATTAGAGCCAAAATGTGGAATAAAATTAACTTTTATGAAAGTGGCATTAATAGGTGGTAAAAGGATATCAAATTGGATGTATATGATGTTAACATGTTAATTGTTGTATTTATGGTGGAAAGTGACTCTTATAGGGTGAAAAGGGACTCTAATATGGTGAAAAATGACTTACATGGTTGATTAGAACCAAAATAGTGAACAAAATTGACCTGTATGAAAGTGGAACTAAGAGGTGGTAAAAGGATGTCAAATTGGATGTATATGATGTTAACATGATAATTATACAAATAGATTGTGGAAAGTGACTCATATAGGGTGCAAAATGACTCTAATATGGTGAAAAGTGACATACATGGTTAATTAGAACGAAAATGTGGACCAAAATTGACTCGGATGAATGTGGCACTAAGAGGTGGTAAAAGGATTTGTAATTGAATGTACATGATGATAACATGTTAATTATACCAATATATGATGGCAAGTGACTCTTATAAGGTGCAAAGTGACTCTAATATGGTGAGAAGTCACTTACATGATTGATTAGAGCCAAAATGTGGCCCAAAATTGACTTGTAGGAAAGAGGTACCAAGAGGTGGTTAAAGGATTTCTAATAGCATGTACATGATGTTAACATGTTAATTGTATCAATATATGGTTACAAGTGACTCTTAGAGGGTGAAAAGTGACTCTAATATGGTGAAAAGTGACTTACATGGTTGATTAGAGCCAAAATGTGGAATAAAATTAACTTTTATGAAAGTGGCATTAATAGGTGGTAAAAGGATATCAAATTGGATGTATATGATGTTAACATGTTAATTGTTGTATTTATGGTGGAAAGTGACTCTTATAGGGTGCAAAGTGACTCTAATATGGTGAAAAGTGACTTACATGGTTGATTAGAACCAAAATGTGGAACAAAATTGACCTGTATGAAAGTGGAACTAAGAGGTGGTAAAAGGATGTCAAATTGGATGTATATGATGTTAACATGTTAATTATAAAAATAGATTGTGGAAAGTGACTCATATAGGGTGCAAAATGACTCTAATATGGTGAAAAGTGACATACATGGTTAATTAGAACCAAAATGTGGACCAAAATTGACTCAAATGAATGTGGCACTAAGAGATGGTAAAAGGATTTCTAATTACATGTACATGATGATGTTAACAGGTTAATTGTACCAATATATGATGGCAAGTGACTTTTATAAGGTGCAAAGTTACTCTAATATTGTGAGAAGTCACTTACATGATTGATTAGACCCAAAATGTGGCCAAAAATTGACTTGTAGAAAAGTGGTACCAAGAGGTGGGTAAAGGATGTCCAATTGCATGTACATGATGTTAACATGTTAATTGTATCAATATATGGTGGAAAGTGACTCTTATAGGATGCAAAGTGACTCTAATATGTTGAAAAGTGACTTACATGGTTGATTAGAGCCAAAATGTGGAACAAAATTAACTTGTATGAAAGTAGCATTAAGAGGTGGTAAAAGGATGTCAAATTGGATGTATATGATGTTAACATGTTAATTGTTGTATATATGGTGAAAAGTGACTCTTATAGGGTACAAAGTGACTGTAATATGGTGAAAAGTGACTTACATGGTTGATTAGAACCAAAATGTGGAACAAAATTGTACTGTATGAAATTGGAACTAAGAGGTGGTAAAAAGATGTCAAATTGGATGTATATGATGTTAATATGTTAATTATACTAATAGATTATGGAAAGTGAATCATATAGGGTGCAAAATGACTCTAATATGGTGAAAAGTCACTTACATGGTTAATTGGAACCAAAATGTGGACCAAAATTGACTTGTATGAATGTGGCACTAAGAGGTGGTAAAAGGATTTCTAATTGCATGTACACGATGTTAACATGTTAATTGTACCAGTATATGATGTCAAGTGACTCTTATAAGGTGCAAAGTGACTCTAATATGGTGAGAAGTCACTTACATGATTGATTTGAGCCAAAATGTGGCCCAAAATTGACTTGTAGGAAAGGGGTACCAAGAGGTGGTTAAAGGATGTCTAATTGCATGTACATGATGTTAACATGTTAATTGTATCAATATATAGTGACAAGTGACTCTTATAGGGTGCAAAGTGACTCTAATATGGTGAAAAGTGACTTACATGGTTGATTAGACCCAAAATGTAGAACAAAAGTAATTTGTATGAAAGTGGCATTAATAGGTGGTAAAAGAATATCAAATTGGATGTATATGATCTTAACATGGTAATTGTTGTGTTTATGGTGGAAAGTGAATCTTATAGGGTGCAAACTGACTCTAATATGGTGAAAAGTGACTTACATGGTTGATTAGAACCAAAATGTTGAACAAAATTGACCTGTATGAAAGTGGAACTAAGAGGTGGTAAAAGGATGTCAAATTGGATGTATATGATGTTAACATGATAATTATACAAATAGATTGTGGAAAGTGACTCATATAGGGTGCAAAATGACTCTAATATGGTCAAAAGTGACATACATGGTTAATTAGAACGAAAATGTGGACCAAAATTGACTCGGATGAATGTGGCACTAAGAGGTGGTAAAAGGATTTGTAATTGAATGTACATGATGATAACATGTTAATTGTACCAATATATGATGGCAAGTGACTCTTATAAGGTGCAAAGTGACTCTAATATGGTGAGAAGTCACTTACATGATTGATTAGAGCCAAAATGTGGCCCAAAATTGACTTGTAGGAAAGGGGTACCAAGAGGTGGTTAAAGGATGTCTAATAGCATGTACATGATGTTAACATGTTAATTGTATCAATATATGGTTACAAGTGACTCTTAGAGGGTGAAAAGTGACTCTAATATGGTGAAAAGTGACTTACATGGTTGATTAGAGCCAAAATGTGGAACAAAATTAACTTGTATGAAAGTGGCAATAATAGGTGGTAAAAGGATATCAAATTGGATGTATATGATGTTAACATGTTAATTGTTGTATTTATGGTGGAAAGTGACTCTTATAGGGTGCAAAGTGACTCTAATATGGTGAAAAGTGACCTACATGGTTGATTAGAACCAAAATGTGGAACAAAATTGACCTGTATGAAAGTGGAACTAAGAGGTGGTAAAAGGATGTCAAATTGGATATATATGATGTTAACATGTTAATTATAAAAATAGATTGTGGAAAGTGACTCATATAGGGTGCAAAATGACTCTAATATGGTGAAAAGTGACTTACATGGTTAATTAGAACCAAAATGTGGACCAAAATTGACTCAAATGAATGTGGCACTATGAGATGGTAAAAGGATTTCTAATAAATGTATATGATGTTAACAGGTTAATTGTACCATTATATAATGGCAAGTGACTTTTATAAGGTGCAAAGTTACTCTAATATTGTGAGAAGTCACTTACATGATTGATTAGACCCAAAATGTGGCCACAAATTGACTTGTAGGAAAGTGGTACCAAGAGGTGGGTAAAGGAAGTCCAATTGCATGTACATGATGTTAACATGTTAATTGTATCAATATATGTGGAAAGTGACTTTTATAGGATGCAAAGTGACTCTAATATGTTGAAAATTGACTTACATGGTTGATTAGAGCCAAAATGTGGAACAAAATTAACTTGTATGAAAGTAGCATTAAGAGGTGGTAAAAGGATGTCAAATTGGATGTATATGATGTTAAAATGTTAATTGTTGTATATATGGTGGAAAGTGACTCTTATAGGGTGCAAAGTGACTGTAATATGGTGAAAAATGACTTACATGGTTGATTAGAACCAAAATGTGGAACAAAATTGTACTGTATGAAATTGGAACTAAGAGGTGGTAAAAAGATGTCAAATTGGATGTATATGATGTTAATATGTTAATTATACTAATAAATTGTGGAAACTGTATCATATAGGGTGCAAAATGACTCTAATATGGTGAAAAGTCACTTACATGGTTAATTGGAACCAAAATGTGGACCAAAATTGACTTGTATGAATGTGGCACTAAGAGGTGGTAAAAGGATTTCTAATTGCATGTACACGATGTTAACATGTTAATTGTACCAATATATGATGGCAAGTGACTCTTATAAGGTGCAAAGTGACTCTAATATGGTGAGAAGTCACTTAAATGATTGATTAGAGCCAAAATGTGGCCCAAAATTGACTTGTAGGAAAGGGGTACCAAGAGGTGGTTAAAGGATGTCTAATTGCATGTACATGATGTTAACATGTTAATTGTATCAATATATGGTGACAAGTGACTCTTATAGGGTGCAAAGTGACTCTAATATGGTGAAAAGTGACTTACATGGTTGATTAGACCCAAAATGTAGAACAAAAGTAATTTGTATGAAAGTGGCATTAATAGGTGGTAAAAGAATATCAAATTGGATGTATATGATGTAAACATGTTAATTGTTGTGTTTATGGTGGAAAGTGACTCTTATAGGGTACAAACTGACTCTAATATGGTGAAAAGTGACTTACATGGTTGATTGGAACCAAAATGTGGAACAAAATTGACCTGTATGAAAGTGGAACTAAGAGGTGGTAAAAGGATGTCAAATTGATATATGATGTTAACATGTTAATTATACAAATAGATTGTGGAAAGTCACTCATATAGGGTGCAAAATGACTCTAATATGGTGAAAAGTGACTTACATGGTTAATTAGAACCAAAATGTGGACCAACATTAACTTGTATGAATTTGGCACTAAGAGGTGGTAAAAGGATTTCTAATTGCATGTAGATGATGTTAACATGTTAATTGTACCAATATATGATGGCAAGTGACTCTTATAAGGTGCAAAGTGACTCTAATATGGTGAGAAATCACTTACATGATTGATTAGACCCAAAATGTGGCCCAAAATTGACTTGTAGGAAAGGGGTACCAAGAGTTGGTTAAAGGATGTCTAATTTGCATGTACATGATGTTAACATGGTACTTGTATCAATATAAGGTGACAAGTGACTCTTACATTGTGCAAAGTAACTCTAATATGGTGAAAAGTGACTTACATGGTTGATTAGAGCCAAAATGTGGAACAAAATTAACTTGTATAAAAGTGAGATTAATAGGTGGTAAAAGGATGTCAAATTGGATGTATATAATGTTAACATGTTAATTATTGTATGTATGGTGGAAAGTGACTCTTATAGGGTGCAAAGTGACTCTAATATGGTGAAAAGTGACTTACATGGTTGATTAGAACCAAAATGTGGAACAAAATTGACCTGTATGAAAGTGGAACTAAGAGGTAGTAAAAAGATGTCAAATTGGATGTATATGATGTTAACATCTTAATTATACCAATAGATTGTGGAAAGTCAATCATATAGGGTGCAAAATGACTCTAATATGGTGAAAAGTGACTTACATGGTTAATTAGAACCAAAATGTGGACCAAAATTGACTTGTATGAATGTGGCACTAAGAGGTGGTAAAAGGATTTCTAATTGCATGTACATGATGTTAACTTGTTAATTGTACCAATATATGGTGGAAAGTGACTCTTATAGGATGCAAAGTGACTCTAATATGTTGAAAAGTGACTTACATGGTTGATTAGAGCCAAAATGTGGAACAAAATTAACTTGTATGAAAGTAGCATTAAGAGGTGGTAAAAGGATGTCAAATTGGATGTATATGATGTTAACATGTTAATTGTTGTATATATGGTGGAAAGTGACTCTTATAGGGTGCAAAGTGACTGTAATATGGTGAAAAGTGACTTACATGGTTGATTAGAAGCAAAATGTAGAACAAAATTGTACAGTATGAAATTGGAACTAAGAGGTGGTAAAAAGATGTCAAATTGGATGTATATGATGTTAATATGTTAATTATACTAATAGATTATGGAAAGTGAATCATATAGGGTGCAAAATGACTCTAATATGTTGAAAAGTCACTTACATGGTTAATTGGAACCAAAATGTGGACCAAAATTGACTTGTATGAATGTGGCACTAAGAGGTGGTGAAAGGATTTCTAATTGTATGTACACGATGTTAACATGTTAATTGTACCAATATATGATGGCAAGTGACTCTTATAAGGTGCAAAGTGACTCTAATATGGTGAGAAGTCACTTACATGATTGATTAGAGCCAAAATGTGGCCCAAAATTGACTAGTAGGAAAGGGGTACCAAGAGGTGGTCAAAGGATGTCTAATTGGATGTACATGATGTTAACATGTTTATTGTATCAATATATGGTGACAAGTGACTCTTATAGGGTGCAAAGTGACTCTAATATGGTGAAAAGTGACTTACATGGTTGATTACACCCAAAATGTAGAACAAAAGTAACTTGTATGAAAGTCGCATTAATAGGTGGTAAAAGAATATCAAATTCGATGTATATGATGTTAACATGTTAATTGTTGTGTTTATGGTGGAAAGTGACTCTTATAGGGTGCAAACTGACTCTAATATGGTGAAAAGTGACTTACATGGTTGATTAGAACCAAAATGTGGACCAAAATTGACTTGTATGAATTTGGCACTAAGAGGTGGTAAAACGATTTGTAATTGCATGTACATGATGTTAACATGGTAATTGTACCAATATATGATGGCAAGTGACTCTTATAAGGTGCAAAGTGACTCTAATATGGTGAGAAGTCACTTACATGATTGATTAGAGCCAAAATGTGGCCCAAAATTGACTTGTAGGAAAGTGGTACCAAGAGGTGGTTAAAGGATGTCCAATTGCATGTACATGATGTTAACATGTTAATTATATATATGGTAGAAAGTGACTTTTATAGGATGCAAAGTGACTCTAATATGTTGAAAAGTGACTTACACGGTTGATTAGAGCCAAAATGTGGAACAAAATTAACTTGTATGAAAGTAGCATTAATAGGTGGTAAAAGGATGTCAAATTGGATGTATATGAAGTTAACATGTTAATTGTTATATATATGGTGGAAAGTGACTCTTATAGGGTGCAAAGTGACTCTAATATGGTGAAAAGTGACTTACAAGGTTGATTAAACCAAAATGTGGAACAGAAGTTACCTGTATAAAAGTGGAACTAAGAGGTGGTTAAAGGATGTCAAATTGGATGTATAAGATGTTAACATGTTAATTATACAAATAGATTGTGGAAAGTGATTCATATAAGGTGCAAAATGACTCTAATATGGTGAAAAGTGACTTACATTGTTAATTAGAACCAAAATGTGGACTAAAATTGACTTGTATGAATGTTGCTCTAAGAGGTGGTAAAAGGATTTCTAATTGCATGTACATGATGTTAACATGTTAATTGTACCAATATATGATGGCAAGTGACTCTTATAAGGGCAAAGTGACTCTAATAGGTGAGAAGTCACTTACATGATTGATTAGAGCCAAAATGTGGCCACAAATTGACTTGTAGGAAAAGTGTACCAAGAGGTGGTTAAAGGATGTCTAATTGCATGTACATGATGTTAACATGTTAATTGTATCAATATATGGGGGAAAGTGACTCTTATAGGATGCAAAGTGACTCTAATATGTTGAAAAGTTACTTACATGGTTGATTAGAGCCAAAATGTGGAACAAAATTAACTTGTATGAAGCATTAATAGGTGGTAAAAGGATGTCAAATTGGATGTATATGATGTTAACATGTTAATTGTTATATATATATGGTGGAAAGTGACTCTTATAGGGTGCAAAGTGACTCTAATATGGTGAAAAGTGACTTACATGGTTGATTAGAACCAAAATGTGGAACAAAATTGACCTGTATGAAATTAGAACTAAGAGGTGGTAAAAAGATGTCAAATTGGATGTATATGATGTTAACATGTTAATTATACAAATAGATTGTGGAAAGTGACTCATATAGGGTGCAAAATGACTCTAATATGGTGAAAAGTGACTTACATGGTTAATTAGAACCAAAATGTGGACCAAAATTGACTTGTATGAATTTGGCACTAAGATGTGGTAAAAGGATTTCTAATTGCATGTACATGATGTTAACATGTTAATTGTACCAATATATGATGGCAAGTGACTCTTATAAGGTGCAAAGTGACTCTAATATGTTGAGAAGTCACTTACATGATTGATTAGAGCCAAAATGTGTCCCAAAATTGACTTGTAGGAAAGGGATACCAAGAGGTGGTTAAAGGATGTCTAATTGCATGTACATGATGTTAACATGTTAATTGTATCAATATATGGTTACAAGTGACTCTTATAGGGTGAAAACTGACTCTAATATGGTGAAAGTGACTTACATGGTAGATTAGAGCCAAAATGTGGAACAAAATTAACTTGTATGAAAGTGGCATTAATAGGTGGTAAAAGGATATCAAATTGGATGTATATGATGTTAACATGTTAATTGTTGTATTTATGGTGGAAAGTGACTCTTATAGGGTGCAAAATGACTCTAATATGGTGAAAAGTGACTTACATGGTTGATTAGAACCAAAATGTGGAACAAAATTGACCTGTATGAAAGTGGAAGTAAGAGGTGGTAAAAGGATGTCAAATTGGATGTATATGATGTTAACATGTTAATTATAAAAATAGATTGTGGAAAGTGACTCATATAGGGTGCAAACTGACTCTAATATGGTGAAAAGTGACTTACATGGTTAGTTAGAACCAAAATGTGGCACAAAATTTACTCACATGAATGTGGCACTAAGAGATGGTAAAAGGATTTCTAATTACATGTACATGATGTTAACCTGTTAATTGTACCAATATATGATGGCAAGTGACTCTTATAAGGTGCAAAGTTACTCTAATATTGTGAGAAGTTACTTACATGATTGATTAGAGCCAAAATGTGGCCAAAAATTGACTTGTAGGAAAGTCGTACCAAGAGGTGGTTAAATGATGTCCAATTGCATGTACATGATGTTAACATGTTAATTATATCAATATATGGTAGAAAGTGACTTTTATAGGATGCAAAGTGACTCTAATATGTTGAAAAGTGACTTACATGGTTGATTAGAGCCAAAATGTGGAACAAAATTAACTTGTATGAAAGTAGCATTAATAGGTGGTAAAATGATGTCAAATTGGATGTATATGAAGTTAACATGTTAATTGTTATATATATGGTGGAAAGTGACTCTTATACGGTGCAAAGTGACTGTAATATGGTAAAAAGTGACTTACATGGTTAGAACCAAAATGTGGAACAAAATTGTACTTTATGAAAATGGAACTAAGAGGTGGTAAAAGGATTTCTAGTTGCAAGTACATGATGTTAACATGTTAATTGTACCAATATATGATGGCAAGTGACTCTTATAAGGTGCAAAGTGACTCTAATATGGTGAGAAGTCACTTACATGATTGATAAGAGCCAAAATATGACCCAAAATTGACTTGTAGGAAAGGGGTACCAAGAGTTGGTTAAAGGATGTCTAATTTGCATGTACATGATGTTAACATGGTACTTGTATCAATATAAGGTGACAAGTGACTCTTACATTGTGCAAAGTAACTCTAATATGGTGAAAAGTGAATTACATGGTTGATTAGAGCCAAAATGTGGAACAAAATTAACATGTATGAAAGTGACATTAATAGGTGGTAAAAGGATGTCAAATTGGATGTATATAATGTTAACATGTTAATTATTGTATGTATGGTGGAAAGTGACTCTTATAGGGTGCAAAGTGACTCTAATATGGTGAAAAGTGACTTACATGGTTGATTAGAACCAAAATGTGGAACAAAATTGACCTGTAGGAAAGGGGTACCAAGAGTTGGTTAAAGGATGTCTAATTTGCATGTACATGATGTTAACATGGTATTTGTATCAATATAAGGTGACAAGTGACTCTTACATTGTGCAAAGTAACTCTAATATGGTGAAAAGTGACTTACATGGTTGATTAGAGCCAAAATGTGGAACAAAATTAACTTGTATGAAAATAGCATTAATAGGTGGTAAAAGGATGTCAAATTGGATGTATATGAAGTTAAAGTGTTAATTGTTATATATATGGTGGAAAGTGACTCTTATAGGGTGCAAAGTGACTCTAATATGGTGAAAAGTGACTTACAAGGTTGATTAAACCAAAATGTGGAACAGAAGTTACCTGTATAAAAGTGGAACTAAGAGGTGGTTAAAGGATGTCAAATTGGATGTATAAGATGTTAACATGTTAATTATACAAATAGAATGTGGAAAGTGATTCATATAAGGTGCAAAATGACTCTAATATGGTGAAAAGTGACTTACATGGTTAATTAGAACCAAAATGTGGACTAAAATTGACTTGTATGAATGTTGCTCTAAGAGGTGGTAAAATGATATCAAATTGGATGTATATGATGTTAACATGTTAATTGTTGTATTTATGGTGAAAAGTGACTCTAATATGGTGAAAAGTGACTTACATGGTTGATTAGAACCAAAATGTGGAACAAAATTGACCTGTATGAAAGTGGAAGTGAGGTGGTAAAAGGATGTCAAATTGGATGTATATGATGTTAACATGTTAATTATAAAAATAGATTGTGGAAAGTGACTCATATAGGGTGCAAACTGACTCTAATATGGTGAAAAGTGATTTACATGGTTAGTTAGAACCAAAATGTGGACCAAAATTGACTCACATGAATGTGGCAGTAAGAGATGGTAAAAGGATTTCTAATTACATGTACATGATATTAACATGTTAATTGTGCCAATATATGATGGCAAGTGACTCTTATAAGGTGCAAAGTTACTCTAATATTGTGAGAAGTCACTTACATGATTGATAAGAGCCAAAATGTGGCCCAAAATTGACTTGTAGGAAAAGGGTACCAAGAGTTGGGTAAAGGATGTCTAATTGCATGTACATGATGTTAACATGGTACTTGTATCAATATATGGTGATAAGTGACTCTTACATTGTGCAAAGTAACTCTAAAATGGTGAAAAGTGAATTACATGGTTGATTAGAGCCAAAATGTGGAACAAAATTACCTTGTATGAAAGTGACAATAATAGGTGGTAAAAGGATGTCAAATTGGATGTATATAATGTTAACATGTTAATTGTTGTATGTATGCTGGAAAGTGACTCTTATAGGGTGCAAAGTGACTCTAATATGGTGAAAAGTGACTTACATGGTTGATTAGAACCAAAATGTGGAACAAAATTGACCTGTATGGAACCAAGAGGTAGTAAAAAGATGTCAAATTGGATGTATATGATGTTAAAATCTTAATTATACTAATAGATTGTGGAAAGTGAATCATATAAGGTGCAAAATGACTCTAATATGGTGAAAAGTGACTTACATGGTTAATTAGAACCAAAATGTGGACCAAAATTAACTTGTATGAATGTGGCACTAAGAGGTGGTAAAAGCATTTCTAATTGCATGTACATGATGTAAACATGTTAATTGTACCAATATATGATGGCAAGTGTCTCTTATAAGGTGCAAAGTGACTCTAATACGGTGAGAAGTCACTTACATGATTGATAAGCGGCAAAATGAGGCGCAAAATTAACTTGTAGGAAAGGGGTACCAAGAGGTGGTTAAAGGATGTCTAATTGCATGTACATGATGTTAACATGTTAATTGTATCAATATATGGTGACATGTGACTCTTATAGAGTGCAAAGTGACTCTAATATGGTGAAAAGTGACTTACATGGTTGATTAGAGCCAAAATGTGGAACAAAATTAACTTGTATAAAAGTGGCATTAATAGGTGGTAAAAGGATGTCGAATTGAATATATATGATGTTAACATGTTAATTGTTGTATATATGGTGGAAAGTGACTCTTATAGGGTGCAAAGTGACTCTAATATGGTGAAAAGTCACTTACAAGGTTGATTAAAACCAAAATGTGGAACAGAAGTGACCTGTATGAAAGTGGAACTAAGAGGTGGTTAAAGGATGTCAAATTGGATGTATAAGATGTTAACATGTTAATTATACAAATAGATTGTGGAAAGTGACTCATATAAGGTGCAAAATGACTCTAATATGGTGAAAAGTGACTTACATGGTTAATTATAACCAAAATGTGGACCAAAATTGACTTGTATGAATTTGGCACTAAGAGGTGGTAAAAGGATTTCTAATTGCATGTACATGATGTTAACATGTTAATTGTACCAATATATGATGGCAAGTGACTCTTATAAGGTGCAAAGTGACTCTAATATGGTGAGAAGTCACTTACATGATTGATTAGAGCCAAAATGTGGCCCAAAATTGACTTGTAGGAAAGGGGTACCAAGAGGTGGTTAAAGGATGTCTAATTGCATGTACATGATGTTAACATGTTAATTGTATCAATATATGGTTACAAGTGACTCTTATAGGGTGAAAAGTGACTCTAATATGGTGAAAAGTGACTTACATGCTTGATTAGAGCCAAAATGTGGAACAAAATTAACTTGTATGAAAGTGGCATTAATAGGTGGTAAAAGGATATCAAATTGGATGTATATGATGTTAACATGTTAATTGTTGTATTTGTGGTGGAAAGTGACTCTTATAGGGTGCAAAATGACTCTAATATGGTTAAAAGTGACTTACATGGTTGATTAGAACCAAAATGTGGAACAAAATTGACCTATATGAAAGTGGAAGTAAGAGGTGGTAAAAGGATGTCAAATTGGATGTATATGATGTTAACATGTTAAGTATAAAAATAGATTGTGGAAAGTGACTCATATAGGGTGCAAACTGACTCTAATATGGTGAAAAGTGACTTACATGGTTAATTAGAACCAAAATGTGGACCAAAATTGACTCAAATGAATGTGGCACTAAAAGATGTTAAACGGATTTCTAATTACATGTACATGATGTTAACATGGTAATTGTACCAATATATGATAGCAAGTGACTCTTATAAGGTGCAAAGTTACTCTAATATTGTGAGAAGTCACTTACATGATTGATTAGAGCCAAAATGTGGCCAAAAATTGACTTGTAGGAAAGTGGTACCAAGAGGTGATTAAAGGATGTCCAATTGCATGTACATGATGTTGATATGTTAATTGTATCAATATATGGTGGAAAGTGACTCTTATAGGATGCAAAGTGACTCTAATATGTTGAAAAGTGACTTACATGGTTGATTAGAGCCAAATAGTGGAACAAAATTAACTTGTATGAAAGTAGCATTAATAGGTGGTAAAAGGATGTCAAATTGGATGTATATGAAGTTAACATGTTAATTGTTGTAAATATGGTGGAAAGTGACTCTTATAGGGTGCAAAGTGACTGTAATCTGGTGAAAAGTGACTTACATGGTTGATTAGAACCAAAATGTGGAACAAAATTGTACAGTATGAAATTGGAACTAAGAGGTGGTAAAAGGATTTCTAATTGCATGTACATGATGTTAACATGTTAATTGTACCAATATATGATGGCAAGTGACTGTTATAAGGTGCAAAGTGACTCTAATATGGTGAGAAGTCACATGATTGATTAGAGCCAAAATGTGGCCCAAAATTGACTTGTAGGAAAAGGGTACCAAGAGTTGGTTAAAGGATGTCTAATTGCATGTACATGATGTTAACATGGTACTTGTATCAATATATGGTGACAAGTAACTCTTACATTGTGCAAAGTAACTCTAATATAGTGAAAAGTGACTTACAAGGTTGATTAAAACCAAAATGTGGAACAGTAGTGACCTGTATGAAAGTGGAACTAAGAGGTGGTTAAAGGATGTCAAATTGGATGTATAAGATGTTAACATGTTAATTATACAAATAGATTGTGGAAAGTGACTCATATAAGGTGCAAAATGACTCTAATATGGTGAAAAGTGACTTACATGGTTAATTAGAACCAAAATGTGGACCAAAATTGACTTGTATGAATTTGGCACGAAGAGGTGGTACAAGGATTTCTAATTGCATGTACATGATGTTAACATTTTAATTGTACCAATATATGATGGCAAGTGACTCTTATAAGGTGCAAAGTGACTCTAATATGGTGAGAAGTCACTTAGATGATTGATTAGAGCCAAAATGTGGCCCAAAATTGACTTGTAGGAAAGGGGTACCAAGAGCTGGTTAAAGGATGTCTAATTGCATGTACATGATGTTAACATGTTAATTGTATCAATATATGGTTACAAGTGACTCTTATAGGGTGAAAAGTGACTCTAATATGGTGAAAAGTGACTTAAATGGTTGATTAGAGCCAAAATGTGGAACAAAATTAACTTGTATGAAAGTGACATTAATAGGTGGTAAAAGGATGTCAAATTGGATGTATATAATTTTAACATGTTAATTGTTGTATGTTGGTGGAAAGTGACTCATAGGGTGTAAAATGACTCTAATATGTTGAAAAGTGACTTACATGGTTGATTAGAACCAAAATGTGGAACAAAATTGACCTGTATGAAAGTGGAAGTAAGAGGTGGTAAAAGGATGTCAAATTGGATGTATATGATGTTAACATGTTAATTATAAAAATAGATTGTGGAAAGTGACTCATATAGGGTGCAAACTGACTCTAATATGGTGAAAAGTGACTTACATGGTTAATTAGAACCAAAATGTGGACCAAAATTGACTCAAATGAATGTGGCACTGGATGTCAAATTGATATATGGTGTTAACATGTTAATTATACAAATAGATTGTGGAAAGTGACTCATATAGGGTGCAAAATGACTCTAATATGGTGAAAAGTGACTTACATGGTTAATTAGAACCAAAATGTGGACCAAAATTGACTTGTATGAATTTTGCACTAAGAGGTGGTAAAAGGATTTCTAATTGCATGTACATGATGTTAACATGTTAATTGTACCAATATATGATGGCAAGTGACTCTTATAAGGGCAAAGTGACTCTAATATGGTGAGAAGTCACTACATGATTGATTAGAGCCAAAATGTGGCCAAAAATTGACTTGTAGGAAAAGGGTACCAAGAGGTGGTTAAAGGAAACATGTTAATTGTATCAATATATGGTGGAAAGTGACTCTTATAGGATGCAAAGTGACTCTAATATGCTGAAAAGTGACTTACATGGTTGATTAGGGCCAAAATGTGGAACAAAATTAACTCGTATGAAAGTAGCGTTAATAGGTGGTAAAAGGATGTCAAATTGGATGTATATAATGTTAACATGTTAATTGTTATATATATGCTGGAAAGTGACTCTTATAGAGTGCAAAGTGACTCTAATATGGTGAAAAGTGACTTACATGGTTGATTAGAACCAAAATGTGGAAAAAATTGACCTGTATGAAATTAGAACAAAGAGGTGGTAAAAAGATGTCAAATTGGATGTATATGATGTTAATTATACTAATAGATTGTGGAAAGTGAATCATATAGGGTGCAAAATGACTCTAATATGGTGAAAAGTGACTTACATGGTTAATTAGAACCAAAATGTAGACCAAAATTGACTTGTATGAATGTTGCTCTAAGAGGTGGTAAAAGGATTTCTAATTGCATGTACATGATATTAACATGTTAATTGTACCAATATATGATGGCAAGTGACTCTTATAAGGTGCAAAGTGACTCTAGTATGGTGAGAAGTCACTTACATGATTGATTAGAGCCAAAATGTGGCCAAAAATTGACTTGTAGGAAAAGGGTACCAAGATGTGGTTAAAGGATGTCTAATTGCATGTACATGATGTTAATATGTTAATTGTTTCAATATATGGTGGAAAGTGACTCTTATAGGATGCAAAGTGACTCTAATATGTTGAAAAGTGACTTACATGGTTGATTAGAGCTAAAATGTGCAACAAAATTAACTTATATGAAAGTAGCATTAATAGGTGGTAAAAGGATGTCAAATTGGATGTATATGATGTTAACATGTTAATTGTTATATATATGGCGGAAAGTGACTCTTATAGGGTCCAAAGTGACTCTAATATGGTGAAAAGTGATTTACATGGTTGATTAGAACCAAAATATGGAACAAAATTTACCTGTATGAAATTTTAACTAAGAGGTGGTAAAAAGATGTCAAATTGGATGTATATGATGTTAACATGTTAATTATACTAATAGATTGGGGAAAGTGAATCATGTAGGGTGGAAAGTGAATCATATAGGGCGCAAAATGACTATAATATGGTGAAACGTGACTTACATGGTTAATTAGAACCAAAATGTGGACCAAAAATGACTTGTATGAATGTGGCACTAAGAGGTGGTAAAAGGATTTCTAATTGCATGTACATGATGTGAACATGTTAATTGTACCAATATATGATGGCAAGTGACTCTTATAAGGTGCAAAGTGACTCTAATATAGTGAGAAATCACTTACATGATTGATTAGAGCCAAAATGTGGCCCAAAATTAACTTGTAGGAAATGGGAACCAAGAGGTGGTTAAAGGATGTCTAATTGCATGTACATGATGTTAACTTGTTAATTGTATCAATTATGGTGGAAAGTGACTCTTATAGGATGCAAAGTGACTCTAATATGTTGAAAAGTGACTTACATGGTTGATTAGAGCTAAAATGTGGAACAAAATTAACTTGTATGAAAATAGCATTAATAGGTGATAAAAGGATGTCAAATTGGATGTATATGATGTTAACATGTTAATTGTTATATATATGGTGGAAAGTGACTCTTATAGGGTGCAAAGTGATTATAACATGGTAAAAAGTGACTCACATGGTTGATTAGAACCAAAATGTGGAACAAAATTGTACTGTATGAAATTGGAACTAAGAGGTGGTAAAAGGATTTCTAGTTGCAAGTACATGATGTTAACATGTTAATTGTACCAATATATGATGGCAAGTGACTCTTATAAGGTGCAAAGTGACTCTAATATGGTGAGAAGTCACTTACATGATTGATAAGAGCCAAAATGTGGCCCAAAATTGACTTGTAGGAAAAGGGTACCAACAGTTGGTTAAAGGATGTCTAATTGCATGTACATGATGTTAACATTGTACTTCTATCAATATATGGCGACAAGTGACTCTTACATTGTGCAAAGTTACTCTAATATGGTGAAAAGTGACTTACATGGTTGATTAGAGCCAAAATGTGGAACAAAATTAACTTGTATGAAAGTGACATTAATAGGTGGTAAAAGGATGTCAAATTGCATGTATATAATGTTAACATGTTAATTATTGTATGTATGGTGGAAAGTGACTCTTATAGGGTGCAAAGGAACTCTAATATGGTGAAAAGTGACTTACATGGTTTATTAGAACCAAAATGTGGAACAAAATTGACCTGTATGAAAGTGGAACTAAGAGGTAGTAAAAAGATGTCAAATTGGATGTATATGATGTTAGCATCTTAATTATACTAATAGATTGTGGAAAGTGAATCATATAGGGTGCAAAATGACTCTAATATGGTGAGAAGTGACTTACATGGTTAATTAGAACCAAAATGTGGACCAAAATTGACTTGTATGAATGTGGCACTAAGAGGTGGTAAAAGGATTTCTAATTGCATGTACATGATGTTAACATGTTAATTGTACCAGTATATGGTGGAAAGTGACTCTTATAGGATGCAAAGTGACTCTAATATGTTGAAAAGTGACTTACATGGTTGATTAGAGCCAAAATATGGAACAAAATTAACTTGTATGAAAGTAGCATTAAGAGGTGGTAAAAGGATGTCAAATCGGATGTATATGATGTTAACATGTTAATTGCTGTATATATGGTGGAAAGTGACTCTTATAGGGTGCAAAGTGACTGTAATATGGTGAAAAGTGACTTAACATGGTTGATTAGAACCAAAATGTGGAACAAAATTGTACTGTATGAAATTGGAACTAAGAGGTGGTAAAAAGATGTGAAATTGGATGTATATGATGTTAATATTTTAATTATACTAATAGATTATGGAAAGTGAATCATAGAGGGTGCAAAATGACTCTAATATGGTGAAAAGTCACTTACATGGTTAATTGGAACCAAAATATGGACCAAAATTGACTTGTATGAATGTGGCACTAAGAGGTGGTAAAAGGATTTCTAATTGCATGTACATGATGTTAACCTGTTAATTGTACCAATATATGATGGCAAGTGACTCTTATAAGGTGCAAAGTGACTCTAATATGGTGAGAAGTCACTTACATGATTGATTAGAGCCAAAATGTGGCCCAAATTGACTTGTAGGAAAGGGGTACCAAGAGGTGGTTTAAAGGATGTCTAATTGCATGTACATGATGTTAACATGTTAATTGTATCAATATATGGTAACAAGTGACTCTTATAGGGTGCAAAGTGACTCTAATATGGTGAAAAGTGACTTACATGGTTGATTAGACCCAAATGTAGAACAAAAGTAACTTGTATGAAAGTGGCATTAATAGGTGGTAAAAGAATATCAAATTGGATGTATATGATGTTAACATGTTAATTGTTGTGTTTATGGTGGAAAGTGTCTCTTATAGGTGCAAACTGACTCTAATATGGTGAAAAGTGACTACATGGTTGATTAGAACCAAAATGTGGAACAAAATTGACCTGTATGAAAGTGGAACTAAGAGGTGGTAAAGGATGTCAAATTGATATAAGGTGTTAACATGTTAATTATACAAATAGATTGTGGAAAGTGACTCATATAGGGTGCAAAATGACTCTAATATGGTGAAAAGTGACTTACATGGTTAATTAGAACCAAAATGTGGACCAAAATTGACTTGTATGAATTTTGCACTAAGAGGTGGTAAAAGGATTTCTAATTGCATGTACATGATGTTAACATGTTAATTGTACCAATATATGATGGCAAGTGACTTATAAGGGCAAAGTGACTCTAATATGGTGAGAAGTCACTTACATGATGATTAGAGCCAAAATGTGGCCAAAACTTGACTTGTAGGAAAAGGGTACCAAGAGGTGGTTAAAGGAAAACATGTTATTGTATCAATATATGGTGGAAAGTGACTCTTATAGGATGCAAAGTGACTCTATATGCTGAAAAGTGACTTACATGGTTGATTAGGGCCAAAATGTGGAACAAAATTAACTTGTATGAAAGTAGCGTTAATAGGTGGTAAAAGGATGTCAATTGGATCTATATATGTTAACATGTTAATTGTTATATATATGGTGGAAGTGACTCTTATAGAGTGCAAAGTGACTCTAATATGGTGAAAAGTGACTTACATGGTTGATTAGAACCAAAATGCGGAAAAAATTGACCTGTATGAAATTAGAAACAAGAGGTGGTAAAAAGATGTCAAATTGGATGTATATGATGTTAACATGTTAATTATACTAATAGATTGTGGAAGTGAATCATATAGGGTGCAAAATGACTCTAATATGGTGAAAAGTGACTTACATGGTTAATTAGAACCAAAATGTAGACCAAAATTGACTTGTATGAATGTTGCTCTAAGAGGTGGTAAAGGATTTCTAATTGCATGTACATGATGTTAACATGTTAATTGTACCAATATATGATGGCAAGTGACTCTTATAAGGTGCAAAGTGACTCTAGTATGGTGAGAAGTCACTTACATGATTGATTAGAGCCAAAATGTGGCCAAAAATTGACTTGTAGGAAAAGGGTACCAAGATGTGGTTAAAGGATGTCTAATTGCATGTACATGATGTTAAATGTTAATTGTTTCAATATATGGTGGAAGTGACTCTTATAGGATGCAAAGTGACTCTAATATGTTGAAAAGTGACTTACATGGTTGATTAGAGCTAAAATGTGCAACAAAATTAACTTATATGAAAGTAGCATTAATAGGTGGTAAAAGGATGTCAAATTGGATGTATATGATGTTAACATGTTAATTGTTATATATATGGCGGAAAGTGACTCTTATAGGGTGCAAAGTGACTCTAATCTGGTGAAAAGTGATTTACATGGTTGATTAGAACCAAAATGTGGAACAAAATTACCTGTATGAAATTTAACTAAGAGGTGGTAAAAAGATGTCAAATTGGATGTATATGATGTTAACATGTTCAATTATACTAATAGATTGGGGAAAGTGAATCATGTAGGGTGGAAAGTGAATCATATAGGGTGCAAAATGACTATAATATGGTGAAAAGTGACTTACATGGTTAATTAGAACCAAAATGTGGACCAAAAATGACTTGTATGATGTGGCACTAAGAGGTGGTAAAAGGATTTCTAATTGCATGTACATGATGTGAACATGTTAATTGTACCAATATATGATGGCAAGTGACTCTTATAAGGTGCAAAGTGACTCTAATATAGTGAGAAATCACTTACATGATTGATTAGAGCCCAAATGTGGCCCAAAATTAACTTGTAGGAAATGGGAACCAAGAGGTGGTTTTAAAGGATGTCTAATTGCATGTACATGATGTTAACTTGTTAATTGTATCAATTATGGTGGAAAGTGACTCTTATAGGATGCAAAGTGACTCTAATATGTTGAAAAGTGACTTACATGGTTGATTAGAGCTAAAATGTGGAACAAAATTAACTTGTATGAAAATAGCATTAATAGGTGATAAAAGGATGTCAAATTGGATGTATATGATGTTAACATGTTAATTGTTATATATATGGTGGAAAGTGACTCTTATAGGGTGCAAAGTGACTATAACATGGTAAAAAGTGACTCACATGGTTGATATAACCAAAATGTGGAACAAAATTGTACTGTATGAAATTGGAACTAAGAGGTGGTAAAAGGATATTCTAGTTGCAAAGTACATGATGTTAACATGTTAATTGTACCAATATATGATGGCAAGTGACTCTTATAAGGTGCAAAGTGACTCTAATATGGTGAGAAGTCACTTACATGATTGATCAGAGCCAAAATGTGGCCCCAAAATTGACTTGTAGGAAACGGGTACCAACAGTTGGTTTAAGGATGTCTAATTGCATGTACATGATGTTAACATTGTACTTCTATCAATATATGGCGACAAGGGACTCTTACATTGTGCAAAGTTTACTCTAATATGGTGAAAAGTGACTTACATGGTTGATTAGAGCCAAATGTGGAACAAAATTAACTTGTATGAAAGTGACCATTAATAGGTGCTAAAGAATGTCAAATTGGATGTATATAATGTTAACCCTGTTAATTATTGTTGTTATGGTGGAAGTGACTCTTATAGGGTGCAAAGGGACTCTAATATGGTGAAAAGTGACTTACATGGTTTATTAGAACCAAAATGTGGAACAAATTGACCTGTATGAAAGTGGAACTAAGAGGTAGTAAAAAGATGTCACAATTGGATGTATATGATGTTACCATCTTAATTCTACTACTAGATTGTGGAAAGTGAATCATATAGGGTGCAAAATGACTCTAATGGTTGAGAAGTGACTTACATGGTTAATTAGAACCAAAATGTGGACCAAAATTGACTTGTATGAATGTGGCACTAAGAGGTGGTAAAAGGATTTCTAATTGCATGTACATGATGTTAACATGTAATTGTACCAGTATATGGTGGAAAGTGACTCTTATAGGATGCAACGGTGACTTCTAATATGTTGAAAAGTGACTTACATGGTGATTAGAGCCAACAATATGGAACAAACTTAACTTGTATGAAAGTAGCATAAGAGGTGGTAAAAGGATGTCACATTGGATGTATATGATGTTAACATGTTAATTGCTGTCTATATGGTGGAAAGTGACTCTTATAGGGTGCAAAGTGACTGTAATATGGTGAAAAGTGACTCTTAACATGGTTGATTAGACCCAAAATGTGGAACAAAATGTACTGTATGACAATTGGAACTAAGAGGTGGTAAAAAGATGTGAAATTGGATGTATATGATGTTAATATTTAATTATACTAATAGATTATGGAAAGTGAATCATCGAGGCGTGCAAAATGACTCAAATATGGTGAAAAGTCACTTACATGGTTAATTGGAACCAAAATATGGACCAAAATTGGACTTGTATGAATGTGGCACTAAGAGGTGGTAAAAGGATTTCTAATTGCATGTACATGATGTTAACCTGTTAATTGTACCAATATATGATGGCAAGTGACTCTTATAAGGTGCAAAGTGACTCTAATATGGTGAGAAGTCACTTACATGATTGATTAGAGCCAAAATGTGGCCCAAAATTGACTTGGTAGGAAAGGGGTACCAAGAGGTGGTTAAGGATGTCTAATTGCATGTACATGATGTTAACATGTTAATTGTATCAATATATGGTAACAAGTGACTCTTATAGGGTGCAAAGTGACTCTAATATGGTGCAAAGTGAACTTACATGGTTGATTAGACCCAAATGTAGAACAAAAGTAACTTGTATGAAAGTGGCATTAATAGGTGGTAAAAGATATCAAATTGGATGTATATGATGTTAATATGTTAATTGTTGTGTTTATGGTGGAAAGTGTCTCTTATAGGTGCAAACTGACTCTAATATGGTGAAAAGTGTACTACATGGTTGATTATTAGAACCAAAATGTGGAACAAAATTGACCTGTATGAAAGTGGAACTAAGAGGTGGTAAAAGGATGTCAAATTGATATAGGTGTAACATGTTAATTTACAAATAGATTGTGGAAAGTGACTCATATAGGGTGCAAAATGACTAATATGGTGAAAATGACTTACATGGTTAATTAGAACCAAAATGTGGACCAAAATTGACTTGTATGAATTTTGTACTAAGAGGTGGTAAAAGGATTTCTAATTGCATGTACATGAGTTAACATGTTAATTGTACCAATATATGATGGCAAGTGACTCTTATAAGGGCAAGGACTAATATGGAGAAGTCACTTACATGATTGATTAGAGCCAAAATGTGGCCAAAAATTGACTTGTAGGAAAAGGGTACCAAGAGGTGGTTAAAGGAAACATGTTAATTGTATCAATATATGGTGGAAAGTGACTCTTATAGGAGGCAAAGTGACTCTAATATGCTGAAAAGTGACTACATGGTGATTAGGGCCAAAATGTGGAACAAAATTAACTTGTATGAAATAGCGTTAATAGGTGGTAAAAGGATGTCAAATTGGATGTATATAATGTTAACTTAATTGTTATATATATGGTAGAAAGTGCTTATAGGGTGCAAAGTGACTTAATATGGTAAAAGTGACTACATGGTGATTAGAACCAAAATGTGGAAAAAATGACCTGTATGAAATAGAACAAAGGGTGGGTAAAAAGATGTCAAATTGGATGTTAGATGATGTTACATGTTAATTATACTAATAGATTGGGAAAGTGAATATATAGGGTGCAAAATGACTCTAATATGGTGAAAAGTGCCTTACTGGTTAATTAGAACCAAAATGTAGACCAAAAATGACTTGTA
>NW_027418817.1:0-22261 GCF_009905375.1 Apium graveolens | reverse complement strand
GTGGTAAAAGAATATCAAATTGGATGTATGATGTTAACATGTTAATTGTTGTGTTATGGTGGAAAGTGACTTTATAGGGTGCAAATGACTATTAGTGGAAAAATGACTTACATGGTTGATTAGAACCAAAATGTGGAACAAAATTGACCTATATGAAAGTGGAATAAGAGGTGGTAAAAGAATGTCAAATTGGAGTATATGATGTTAACATGTTAATTATAAAAATAGATTGTGGGAAAGTGACTCATATAGGGTGCAAAATGACTCTAATATGGTGAAAAGTGACTTACATGGTTAATTAGAACCAAAATGTGGAACAAAAGTAAATTGTATGAATTTGGCACTAAGAGGTGGTAAAAGGATTTCTAATTGCATGTACATGATGTTAACATGTTAATTGTACCAATATATGATGGCAAGTGACTCTTAAAGGTGCAAAGTGACTCTAATATGGTGAGAAGTCACTTACATGATTGATTAGAGCCAAAATGTGTCCCAAAATTGACTTGTAGGAAAGGGTACCAAGAGGTGGTTAAAGGATGTCTAATTGCATGTACATGATGTTAACATGTTAATTGTATCAATATATGGTGACAAGTGACTCTTATAGGGTGAAAAGTGACTCTAATATGGTGAAAAGTGACTTACATGGTTGATTAGAGCCAAAAATGGGAATAAAATTAACTTTATGAAAGTGGCATTAATAGGTGGTAAAAGGAATATCAAATTGGATGTATATGATGTTAACATGGTAATTGTTGTATTTATGGTGGAAAGTGACTCTTATAGGGTGAAAAGGACTCTAATATGGTGAAAAGACTTACATGGTTGATTAGAACCAAAAATTGAACAAAATTGACCTGTATGAAAGTGGAACTAAGAGGGTGGTAAAAGGATGTCAAATTGGATGTATATGATGTTAACATGTTAATTATACAAATAGATTGTGGAAAGTGACTCATATAGGGTGCAAAATGACTCTAATATGGTGAAAAGTGGACATTAAATGGTTAATTAGACACGAAAATGTGGACCAAAATTGACTCGGATGAATGTGGCACTAAGAGGTGGGTAAAAGGATTTGTAATTGACTGTACATGATGATAACATGTAATTATACCAATATATGATGGCAAGTGACTCTTATAAGGTGCAAAGTGACTCTAATATGGTGAGAAGTCACTTACATGATGATTAGAGCCAAATGTGGCCCAAAATTGACTTGTAGGAAAGGGGGTACCAAGAGGTGGTTAAAGGATGTCTAATACCATGTACATGATGTTAACATGTTAATTGTATCAATATATGTTTACAAGTGACTCTTAGAGGGTGAAAAGGACTCTAATATGGTGAAAAGTGACTTACATGGTTGATTAGAGCCAAAATGTGGATAAAATTAACTTTTATGAAAGTGGCATTAATAGGTGGTTTAAACGGATGTCAAATTGGATGTATATGATGTTAACATGTTAATTGTTGTATTTTATGGTGGAAAGTGACTCTTATAGGTGCAAAGTGACTCTAATATGGTGAAAAGTGACTACATGGTTGATAGAACCAAAATGTGGAACAAAATTGACCTGTATGAAAGTGGAACTAAGAGGTGGTAAAAGGATGTCAAATTGGATGTATATGATGTTAACATGTTAATTATAAAAATAGATTGTGGAAAGTGACTCATATAGGGTGCAAAATGACTCTAATCTGGTGAAAAGTGACCATACATGGTTAATTAGAACCAAATGTGGACCAAAATTGACTCAAATGAATGTTGAAGGATTTCTAATTACATGTACATGATGATGTTAACAGGTTAATTGTACCAATATATGATGGCAAGTGACTTTTATAAGGTGCAAAGTTACTCTACTATTGTGAGAAGTCACTTACATGATTGATTAGACCCAAAATGTGGCCAAAATTGACTTGTAGAAAAGTGGTACCAAGAGGTGGGTAGTAAAGGATGTCCAATTGCATGTACATATGATGTTAACCTGTTAATTGTATCAATATATGGTGGAAAGTGACTCTTATAGGATGCAAAGTGACTCTAATATGTTGAAAAGTGGACTTACATGGTTGATTAGAGCCAAAATGTGGAATAAAATTAACTTGTATGAAAGTAGCATTAAGAGGTGGTAAAAGGAGTCAATTGGATGTATATGATGTTAACATGTTAATTGTTGTATATATGGTGAAAAGTGACTCTTATAGGGTACAAAGTGACTGTAATATTGTGAAAAGTGACTTACATGGTTGATTAGAACCAAAATGTGGAACAAAATTGTACTGTATGAAATTGGAAATAAGAGGTGGTAAAAAGATGTCAAATTGGATGTATATGATGTTAATATGTTAATTATACTAATAGATTATGGAAAGTGAATCATATAGGGTGCAAAATGACTCTAATATGGTGAAAAGTCACTTACATGGTTAATTAGAACCAAAATGTGGACCAAAATTGACTTGTATGAATGTGGCACTAAGAGGTGGTAAAAGGATTCTAATTGCATGTACACGATGTTAACATGTTAATTGTACAGTATATGATGTCAAGTGACTCTTATAAGGTGCAAAGTGACTCTAATATGGTGAGAAGTCACTTACATGATTGATTTGAGCCAAAATGTGGCCCCAAAATTGACTTGTAGGAAAGGGGTACCAAGAGGTGGTTAAGGATGTCTAATTGCATGTACATGATGTTAACATGTTAATGTATCAATATATAGTGACAAGTGACTCTTATAGGGTGCAAAGTGACTCTAATATGGTGAAAAGTGACTTACATGGTTGATTAGACCCAAAATGTAGAACAAAAGTAATTTGTATGAAAGTGGCATTAATAGGTGGTAAAAGAATATCAAATTGGATGTATATGATGTTAACATGGTAATTGTTGTGTTTATGGTGGAAAGTGAATCTTATAGGGTGCAAACTGACTCTAATATGGTGAAAAGTGACTTACATGGTTGATTAGAACCAAAATGTTGAACAAAATTGACCTGTATGAAAGTGGAACTAAGAGGTGGTAAAAGGATGTCAAATTGGATGTATATGATGTTAACATGTTAATTGTTGTATTTATGGTGGAAAGTGACTCTTATAGGGTGCAAAGTGACTCTAATATGGTGAAAAGTGACCTAGATGGTTGATTAGAACCAAAATGTGGAACAAAATTGACCTGTATGAAAGTGGAACTAAGAGGTGGTAAAAGGATGTCAAATTGGATATATATAATGTTAACATGTTAATTATAAAATAGATTGTGGAAAGTGACTCATATAGGGTGCAAAATGACTCTAATATGGTGAAAAGTGACTTACATGGTTAATTAGAACCAAAATGTGGACCAAAATTGACTCAAATGAATGTGGCCTATGAGATGGTAAAAGGATTTCTAATTACATGTATATGATGTTAACAGGTTAATTGTACCATTATATGATGGCAAGTGACTTTTATAAGGTGCAAAGTTACTCTAATATTGTGAGAAGTCACTTACATGATTGATTAGACCCAAAATGTGGCCACAAATTGACTTGTAGGAAAGTGGTACCAAGAGGTGGGTAAAGGATGTCCAATTGCATGTACATGATGTTAACATGTTAATTGTATCAATATAATGTGGAAAGTGACTTTTATAGGATGCAAAGTGACTCTAATATGTTGAAAATTGACTTACATGGTTGATTAGAGCCAAAATGTGGAACAAAATTAACTTGTATGAAAGTAGCATTAAGAGGTGGTAAAAGGATGTCAAATTGGATGTATATGATGTTAAAATGTTAATTGTTGTATATATGGTGGAAAGTGACTCTTATAGGGTGCAAAGTGACTGTAATATGGTGAAAAATGACTTACATGGTTGATTAGAACCAAAATGTGGAACAAAATTGTACTGTTTGAAATTGGAACTAAGAGGTGGTAAAAAGATGTCAAATTGGATGTATATGATGTTAATATGTTAATTATACTAATAAATTGTGGAAAGTGTATCATATAGGGTGCAAAATGACTCTAATATGGTGAAAAGTCACTACATGGTTAATTGGAACCAAAATGTGGACCAAAATTGACTTGTATGAATGTGGCACTAAGAGGCGGTAAAAGGATTTCTAATTGCATGTACACGAGTTAACATGTTAATTGTACCAATATATGATGGCAAGTGACTCTTATAAGGTGCAAAGTGACTCTAATATGGTGAGAAGCACTTAAATGATGATTAGAGCCAAAATGTGGCCCCAAAATTGACTTGTAGGAAAGGGGTACCAAGAGGTGGTTAAAGGATGTCTAATTGCATGTACATGATGTTAACATGTTAATTGTATCAATATATGGTGACAAGTGACTCTTATAGGGTGCAAAGTGACTCTAATATGGTGAAAAATGACTTACATGGTTGATTAGACCCAAAATGTAGAACAAAAGTAATTTGTATGAAAGTGGCATTAATAGGTGGTAAAGAATATCAAATTGGATGTATATGATGTAAACATGTTAATTGTTGTGTTTATGGTGGAAAGTGACTCTTATAGGGTTACAAACTGACTCTAATATGGTGAAAAGTGACTTACATGGTTGATTGGAACCAAATGTGGAACAAAATTGACCTGTATGAAAGTAGAACTAAGAGCTGGTAAAAGGATGTCAAATTGATATATGATGTTAACATGTTAATTATACAAATAGATTGTGGAATGTCACTCATATAGGGTGCAAAATGACTCTAATATGGTGAAAAGTGACTTACATGGTTAATTAGAACCAAAATGTGGACCAAAATTGACTTGTATGAATTTGGCACTAAGAGGTGGTAAAAGGATTTCTAATTGCATGTAGACGATGTTAACATGTTAATTGTACCAATATATGATGGCAAGTGACTCTTATAAGGTGCAAAGTGACTCTAATATGGTGAGAAATCACTTACATGATTGATTAGACCCAAAATGTGGCCCAAAATTGACTTGTAGGAAAGGGGTACCAAGAGTTGGTTAAAGGATGTCTAATTTGCATGTACATGATGTTAACATGGTACTTGTATCAATATAAGGTGACAAGTGACTCTTACATTGTGCAAAGTAACTCTAATATGGTGAAAAGTGACTTACATGGTTGATTAGAGCCAAAATGTGGAACAAAATTAACTTGTATGAAAGTGAGATTAATAGGTGGTAAAAGGATGTCAAATTGGATGTATATAATGTTAACATGTTAATTATTGTATGTATGGTGGGAAAGTGACTCTTATAGGGGCAAAGTGACTCTAATATGGTGAAAAGTGACTTACATGGTTGATTAGAACAAAATGTGGAACAAAATTGACCTGTATGAAAGTGGAACTAAGAGGTAGTAAAAAGATGTCAAATTGGATGTATCTGATGTTAACATCTTAATTATACCAATAGATTGTGGAAAGTCAATCATATAGGGTGCAAAATGACTCTAATATGGTGAAAAGTGACTTACATGGTTAATTAGAACCAAAATGTGGACCAAAATTGACTTGTATGAATGTGGCACTAAGAGGTGGTAAAAGAATTTCTAATTGCATGTACATGATGTTAACTTGTTAATTGTACCAATATATGGTGGAAAGTGACTCTTATAGGATGCAAAGTGACTCTAATATGTTGAAAAGTGACTTACATGGTTGATTAGAGCCAAAATGTGGAACAAAATTAACTTGTATGAAAGTAGCATTAAGAGGTGGTAAAAGGATGTCAAATTGGATGTATATGATGTTAACATGTTAATTGTTGTATATATGGTGGAAAGTGACTCTTATAGGGTGCAAAGTGACTGTAATATGGTGAAAAGTGACTTACATGGTTGATTAGAAGCAAAATGTAGAACAAAATTGTACAGTATGAAATTGGAACTAAGAGGTGGTAAAAAGATGTCAAATTGGATGTATATGATGTTAATATGTTAATTATACTAATAGATTATGGAAAGTGAATCATATAGGGTGCAAAATGACTCTAATATATTGAAAAGTCACTTACATGGTTAATTGGAACCAAAATGTGGACCAAAATTGACTTGTATGAATGTGGCACTAAGAGGTGGTGAAAGGAATTCTAATTGCATGTACACGATGTTAACATGTTAATTGTACCAATATATGATGGCAAGTGACTCTTATAAGGTGCAAAGTGACTCTAATATGGTGAGAAGTCACTTACATGATTGATTAGAGCCAAAATGTGGCCCAAATTGACTAGTAGGAAAGGGGGTACCAAGAGGTGGTCAAAGGATGTCTAATTGGATGTACATGATGTTAACATGTTTATTGTATCAATATATGGTGACAAGTGACTCTTATAGGGTGCAAAGTGACTCTAATATGGTGAAAAGTGACTTACATGGTTGATTACACCCAAAATGTAGAACAAAAGTAACTTGTATGAAAGTCGCATTAATAGGTGGTAAAAGAATATCAAATTCGATGTATATGATGTTAACATGTTAATTGTTGTGTTTATGGTGGAAAGTGACTCTTATAGGGTGCAAAGTGACTGTAATATGTTGAAAAGTGACTTACATGGTTGATTAGAACCAAAATGTAGAACAAAATTGTACAGTATGAAATTGGAACTAAGAGGTGATAAAAGGATTTCGTACATGATGTTAACATGTTAATTGTACCAATATATGATAGCAAGTGACTCTTATAAGGTGCAAAGTTACTCTAATATTGTGAGAAGTCACTTACATGATTGATTAGAGCCAAAATGTGGCCAAAAATTGACTGGTAGGAAAGTGGTACCAAGAGGTGATTAAAGGATGTCCAATTGCATGTACATGATGTTGATATGTTAATTGTATCAATATATGTGGAAAGTGACTCTTATAGGATGAAAAGTGACTCTAATATGTTGAAAAGTGACTTACATGGTTGATTAGAGCCAAAATGTGGAACAAAATTAACTTGTATGAAAGTAGCATTAATAGGTGGTAAAAGGATGTCAAATTGGATGTCTATGAAGTTAACATGTTAATTGTTGTATATATGGTGGAAAGTGACTCTTATAGGGTGCAAAGTGACTGTAATCTGGTGAAAAGTGACTTACATGATTGATTAGAACCAAAATGTGGAACAAAATTGTACTGTATGAAATTGGAACTAAGAGGTGGTAAAAAGCTTTCTAATTGCATGTACATGATGTTAACATGTTAATTGTACCAATATATGATAGCAAGTGACTCTTATAAGGTGCAAAGTTACTCTAATATGGTGAGAAGTCACATGATTGATTAGAGCCAAAATGTGTCCCAAAATTGACTTGTAGGAAAAGGGTACCAAGAGTTGGTTAAAGGATGTCTAATTGCATGTACATGATGTTAACATTGTACTTGTATCAATATATGGTGACAAGTAACTCTTACATTGTGCAAAGTAACTCTAATATGTTGAAAAGTTACTTAAGTGGTTGATTAGAGCCAAAATGTGGAACAAAATTAACTTGTATGAAAGTGACATTAATAGGTGGTAAAAGGATGTCAAATTGGATGTATATAATGTTAACATGTTAATTGTTGTATGTATGGTGGAAAGTGACTCTTATAGGGTGCAAAGTGACTCTAATATCGTGAAAAGTGACTTACATGGTTGATTAGAACCAAAATATGGAACAAAATTGACTTGTATGAAAGTGGAACTAAGAGGTAGTAAATAGATGTCAAAATTGGATGTATATGATGTTAACATCTTAATTATACTAATAGATTGTGGAAAGTGAATCATATAAGGTGCAAAATGACTCTAATATGGTGAAAAGTGACTTACATGGTTAATAAGAACCAAAATGTGGACCAAAATTAACTTGTATGAATGTGGCACTAAGAGGTGGTAAAAGCATTTCTAATTGCATGTACATGATGTTAACATTTTAATTGTACCAATATATGATGGCAAGTGACTCTTATAAGGTGCAAAGTGACTCTAATATGGTGAGAAGTCACTTACATGATTGATAAGCGGCAAAATGAGGCGCAAAATTAACTTGTAGGAAAGGGGTACCAAGAGGTGGTTAAAGGATGTCTAATTGCATGTACATGATGTTAACTTGTTAATTGTATCAATATATGGTGGAAAGTGACTCTTATAGGGTGCAAAGTGACCGTAATCTGGTGAAAAGTGACTTACATGGTTGATTAGAACCAAAATGTGGAACAAAATTGTACTGTATGAAATTGGAACTAAGAGGTGGTAAAAGGATTTCTAATTGCATGTACATGATGTTAACATGTTAATTGTACCAATATATGATGGCAAGTGACTCTTATAAGGTGCAAAGTGACTCTAATATGGCGAGAAGTCACTTACATGATTGATTAGAGCCAAAATGTGGCCCAAAATTGACTTGTAGGAAAAGGGTACCAAGAGTTGGATAAAGGATGTCTAATTACATGTACATGGTGTTAACATGGTACTTGTATCAATATATGGTGACAAGTAACTCTTACATTGTGCAAAGTAACTCTAATATGGTGAAAAGTGACTTACATGGTTGATTAGAGCCAAAATGTGGAACAAAATTAACTTGTATGAAAGTGACATTAATAGGTGGTAAAAGGATGTCAAATTTGATGTATATAATGTTAAGATGTTAATTGTTGTATGTATGGTGGAAAGTGACTCTTATAGGGTGCAAAGTGACTTTAATATGGTGAAAAGTGACTTACATGGTTGATTAGAACCAAAATGTGGAACAAAATTGACGTGTATGAAAGTGGATCTAAGAGGTAGTAAATAGATGTCAAATTGGATGTATATGATGTTAACATCTTAATTATACTAATAGATTGTGGAAAGTGAATCATATAAGGTGCAAAATGACTCTAATATGGTGAAAAGTGACTTACATGGTTAATTAGAACCAAAATGTGGACCAAAATTGACTTTTATGAATGTTGCTCTAAGAGGTGGTAAAAGGATTTCTAATTGCATGTACATGATGTTAACATGTAAATTGTACCAATATATGATGGCAAGTGACTCTTATAAGGGCAAAGTGACTCTAATATGGTAAGAAGTCACTTACATGATTGATTAGAGCCAAAATGTGGCCAAAAATTGACTTGTAGGAAAAGGGTACCAAGAGGTGGTTAAAGGAAACATGTTAATTGTATCAATATATGGTGGAAAGTGACTCTTATAGGATGCAAAGTGACTCTAATATGCTGAAAAGTGACTTACATGGTTGATTAGGGCCAAAATGTGGAACAAAATTAACTTGTATGAAAGTAGCATTAATAGGTGGTAAAAGGATGTCAAATTGGATGTATATAATGTTAAATATTAATTGTTATATATATGGTGGAAAGTGACTCTTATAGGGTGCAAAGTGACTCTAATATGGTGAAAAGTGACTTACATGGTTGATTAGAACCAAAATGTGGAAAAAATTGACCTGTATGAAATTAGAACAAAGAGGTGGTAAAAAGATGTCAAATTGGATGTATATGATGTTAACATGTTAATTATACTAATAGATTGTGGAAAGTGAATCATATAGGGTGCAAAATGACTCTAATATGGTGAAAAGTGACTTACATGGTTAATTAGAACCAAAATGTAGACCAAAATTGACTTGTATGAATGTTGCTCTAAGAGGTGGTAAAAGGATTTCTAATTGCATGTACATGATGTTAACATGTTAATTGTACCAATATATGATGGCAAGTGACTCTTATAAGGTGCAAAGTGACTCTAGTATGGTGAGAAGTCACTTACATGATTGATTAGAGCCAAAATGTGGCCAAAAATTGACTTGTAGGAAAAGGGTACCAAGATGTGGTTAAAGGATGTCTAATTGCATGTACATGATGTTAACATGTTAATTGTATCAATATATGGTGGAAAGTGACTCTTATAGGATGCAAAGTGACTCTAATATGTTGAAAAGTGACTTACATGGTTGATTAGAGCTAAAATGTGCAACAAAATTAACTTATATGAAAGTAGCATTAATAGGTGGTAAAAGGATGTCAAATTGGATGTATATGATGTTAACATGTTAATTGTTATATATATGGCGGAAAGTGACTCTTATAGGGTGCAAAGTGACTCTAATATGGTGAAAAGTGATTTACATGGTTGATTAGAACTAAAATGTGGAACAAAATTTACCTGTATGAAATTTTAACTAAGAGGTGGTAAAAAGATGTCAAATTGGATGTATATGATGTTAACATGTTAATTATACTAATAGATTGTGGAAAGTGAATCATGTAGGGTGGAAAGTGAATCATATAGGGTGCAAAATGACTATAATATGGTGAAAAGTGACTTACATGGTTAATTAGAACCAAAATGTGGACCAAAATTGACTTGTATGAATGTGGCACTAAGAGGTGGTAAAAGGATTTCTAATTGCATGTACATGATGTGAACATGTTAATTGTACCAATATATGATGGCAAGTGACTCTTATAAGGTGCAAAGTGACTCTAATATAGTGAGAAATCACTTACATGATTGATTAGAGCCAAAATGTGGCCCAAAATTAACTTGTAGGAAATGGGTACCAAGAGGTGGTTAAAGGATGTCTAATTGCATGTACATGATGTTAACTTGTTAATTGTATCAATTATGGTGGAAAGTGACTCTTATAGGATGCAAAGTGACTCTAATATGTTGAAAAGTGACTTACATGGTTGATTAGAGCTAAAATGTGGAACAAAATTAACTTGTATGAAAGTAGCATTAATAGGTGATAAAAGGATGTCAAATTGGATGTATATGATCTTAACATGTTAATTGTTATATATATGGTGGAAAGTGACTCTTATAGGGTGCAAAGTGACTGTAATATGGTAAAAAGTGACTCACATGGTTGATTAGAACCAAATGTGGAACAAAATTGTACTGTATGAAATTGAAACTAAGAGGTGGTAAAAGGATTTCTAGTTGCAAGTACATGATGTTAACATGTTAATTGTACCAATATATGATGGCAAGTGACTCTTATAAGGTGCAAAGTGACTCTAATATGGTGAGAAGTCACTTACATGATTGATAAGAGCCAAAATGTGGCCCAAATTGACTTGTAGGAAAGGGGTACCAACAGTTGGTTAA
Organism: Apium graveolens; assembly: GCF_009905375.1. Classification (NCBI taxonomy): domain Eukaryota; kingdom Viridiplantae; phylum Streptophyta; class Magnoliopsida; order Apiales; family Apiaceae; genus Apium; species Apium graveolens. The sequence continues at coordinate 11,169 of NW_027418817.1, read as the reverse complement.
AGGATGTCTAATTGCATGTACATGATGTTAACATTGTACTTGTATCAATATATGGCGACAAGTGACTCTTACATTGTGCAAAGTTACTCTAATATGGTGAAAAGTGACTTACATGGTTGATTAGAGCCAAAATGTGGAACAAAATTAACTTGTATGAAAGTGACATTAATAGGTGGTAAAAGGATGTCAAATTGGATGTATATAATGTTAACATGTTAATTATTGTACGTATGGTGGAAAGTTACTCTTATAGGGTGCAAGGGGACTCTAATATGGTGAAAAGTGACTTACATGGTTTATTAGAACCAAAATGTGGAACAAAATTGACCTGTATGAAAGTGGAACTAAGAGGTAGTAAAAAGATGTCAAATTGGATGTATATGATGTTAACATCTTAATTATACTAATAGATTGTGGAAAGTGAATCATATAGGGTGCAAAATGACTCTAATATGGTGAGAAGTGACTTACATGGTTAATTAGAACCAAAATGTGGACCAAAATTGACTTGTATGAATGTGGCACTAAGAGGTGGTAAAAGGATTTCTAATTGCATGTACATGATGTTAACATGTTAATTGTACCAGTATATGGTGGAAAGTGACTCTTATAGGATGCAAAGTGACTCTAATATGTTGAAAAGTGACTTACATGGTTGATTAGAGCCAAAATATGATACAAAATTAACTTGTATGAAAGTAGCATTAAGAGGTGGTAAAAGGATGTCAAATTGGATGTATATGATGTTAACATGTTAATTGCTGTATATATGGTGGAAAGTGACTCTTATAGGGTGCAAAGTGACTGTAATATGGTGAAAAGTGACTTACATGGTTGATTTGAACCAAAATGTGGAACAAAATTGTACTGTATGAAATTGGAACTAAGAGGTGGTAAAAAGATATCAAATTGGATGTATATGATGTTAATATTTTAATTATACTAATAGATTATGGAAAGTGAATCATAGAGGGTGCAAAATGACTCTAATATGGTGAAAAGTCACTTACATGGTTAATTGGAACCAAAATATGGACCAAAATTGACTTGTATGAATGTGGCACTAAGAGGTGGTAAAAGGATTTCTAATTGCATGTACATGATGTTAACCTGTTAATTGTACCAATATATGATGGCAAGTGACTCTTATAAGGTGCAAAGTGACTCTAATATGGTGAGAAGTCACTTACATGATTGATTAGAGCCAAAATGTGGCCCAAAATTGACTTGTAGGAAAGGGGTACCAAGAGGTGGTTAAAGGATGTCTAATTGCATGTACATGATGTTAACATGTTAATTGTATCAATATATGGTAACAAGTGACTCTTATAGGGTGCAAAGTGACTCTAATATGGTGAAAAGTGACTTACATGGTTGATTAGACCCAAAATGTAGAACAAAAGTAACTTGTATGAAAGTGGCATTAATAGGTGGTAAAAGAATATCAAATTGGATGTATATGATGTTAACATGTTAATTGTTGTGTTTATGGTGGAAAGTGTCTCTTATAGGGTGCAAACTGACTCTAATATGGTGAAAAGTGACTTACATGGTTGATTAGAACCAAAATGTGGAACAAAATTGACCTGTATGAAAGTGGAACTAAGAGGTGGTAAAAAGATGTCAAATTGATATATGGTGTTAACATGTTAATTATACAAATAGATTGTGGAAAGTGACTCATATAGGGTGCAAAATGACTCTAATATGGTGAAAAGTGACTTACATGGTTAATTAGAACCAAAATGTGGACCAAAATTGACTTGTATGAATTTTGCACTAAGAGGTGGTAAAAGGATTTCTAATTGCATGTACATGATGTTAACATGTTAATTGTACCAATATATGATGGCAAGTGACTCTTATAAGGGCAAAGTGACTCTAATATGGTGAGAAGTCACTTACATGATTGATTAGAGCCAAAATGTGGCCAAAAATTGACTTGTAGGAAAAGGGTACCAAGAGGTGGTTAAAGGAAACATGTTAATTGCATCAATATATGGTGGAAAGTGACTCTTATAGGATGCAAAGTGACTCTAATATGCTGAAAAGTGACTTACATGGTTGATTAGGGCCAAAATGTGGCCCAAAATTAACTTGTAGGAAATGGGTACCAAGAGGTGGTTAAAGGATGTCTAATTGCATGTACATGATGTTAACTTGTTAATTGTATCAATTATGGTGGAAAGTGACTCTTATAGGATGCAAAGTGACTCTAATTTGTTGAAAAGTGACTTACATGGTTGATTAGAGTTAAAATGTGGAACAAAATTAACTTGTATGAAAGTAGCATTAATAGGTGATAAAAGCATGTCAAATTGGATGTATATGATCTTAACATGTTAATTGTTATATATATGGTGGAAAGTGACTCTTATAGGGTGCAAAGTGACTGTAATATGGTAAAAAGTGACTCACATGGTTGATTAGAACCAAAATGTGGAACAAAATTGTACTGTATGAAATTGAAACTAAGAGGTGGTAAAAGGATTTCTAGTTGCAAGTACATGATGTTAACATGTTAATTGTACCAATATATGATGGCAAGTGACTCTTATAAGGTGCAAAGTGACTCTAATATGGTGAGAAGTCACTTACATGATTGATAAGAGCCAAAATGTGGCCCAAAATTGACTTGTAGGAAAGGGGTACCAACAGTTGGTTAAAGGATGTCTAATTGCATGTACATGATGTTAACATTGTACTTGTATCAATATATGGCGACAAGTGACTCTTACATTGTGCAAAGTTACTCTAATATGGTGAAAAGTGACTTACATGGTTGATTAGAGCCAAAATGTGGAAACAAAATTAACTTGTATGAAAGTGACATTAATAGGTGGTAAAAGGATGTCAAATTGGATGTATATAATGTTAACATGTTAATTATTGTACGTATGGTGGAAAGTTACTCTTATAGGGTGCAAGGGGACTCTAATATGGTGAAAAGTGACTTACATGGTTTATTAGAACCAAAATGTGGAACAAAATTGACCTGTATGAAAGTGGAACTAAGAGGTAGTAAAAAGATGTCAAATTGGATGTATATGATGTTAACATCTTAATTATACTAATAGATTGTGGAAAGTGAATCATATAGGGTGCAAAATGACTCTAATATGGTGAGAAGTGACTTACATGGTTAATTAGAACCAAAATGTGGACCAAAATTGACTTGTATGAATGTGGCACTAAGAGGTGGTAAAAGGATTCTAATTGCATGTACATGATGTTAACATGTTAATTGTACCAGTATATGGTGGAAAGTGACTCTTATAGGATGCAAAGTGACTCTAATATGTTGAAAAGTGACTTACATGGTTGATTAGAGCCAAAATATGGAACAAAATTAACTTGTATGAAAGTAGCATTAAGAGGTGGTAAAAGGATGTCAAATTGGATGTATATGATGTTAACATGTTAATTGCTGTATATATGGTGGAAAGTGACTCTTATAGGGTGCAAAGTGACTGTAATATGGTGAAAAGTGACTTACATGGTTGATTTGAACCAAAATGTGGAACAAAATTGTACTGTATGAAATTGGAACTAAGAGGTGGTAAAAAGATATCAAATTGGATGTATATGATGTTAATATTTTAATTATACTAATAGATTATGGAAAGTGAATCATAGAGGGTGCAAAATGACTCTAATATGGTGAAAAGTCACTTACATGGTTAATTGGAACCAAAATATGGACCAAAATTGACTTGTATGAATGTGGCACTAAGAGGTGGTAAAGGATTTCTAATTGCATGTACATGATGTTAACCTGTTAATTGTACCAATATATGATGGCAAGTGACTCTTATAAGGTGCAAAGTGACTCTAATATGGTGAGAAGTCACTTACATGATTGATTAGAGCCAAAATGTGGCCCAAAATTGACTTGTAGGAAAGGGGTACCAAGAGGTGGTTAAAGGATGTCTAATTGCATGTACATGATGTTAACATGTTAATTGTATCAATATATGGTAACAAGTGACTCTTATAGGGTGCAAAGTGACTCTAATATGGTGAAAAGTGACTTACATGGTTGATTAGACCCAAAATGTAGAACAAAAGTAACTTGTATGAAAGTGGCATTAATAGGTGGTAAAAGAATATCAAATTGGATGTATATGATGTTAACATGTTAATTGTTGTGTTTATGGTGGAAAGTGTCTCTTATAGGGTGCAAACTGACTCTAATATGGTGAAAAGTGACTTACATGGTTGATTAGAACCAAAATGTGGAACAAAATTGACCTGTATGAAAGTGGAACTAAGAGGTGGTAAAAAGATGTCAAATTGATATATGGTGTTAACATGTTAATTATACAAATAGATTGTGGAAAGTGACTCATATAGGGTGCAAAATGACTCTAATATGGTGAAAAGTGACTTACATGGTTAACTAGAACCAAAATGTGGACCAAAATTGACTTGTATGAATTTTGCACTAAGAGGTGGTAAAAGGATTTCTAATTGCATGTACATGATGTTAACATGTTAATTGTACCAATATATGATGGCAAGTGACTCTTATAAGGGCAAAGTGACTCTAATATGGTGAGAAGTCACTTACATGATTGATTAGAGCCAAAATGTGGCCAAAAATTGACTTGTAGGAAAAGGGTACCAAGAGGTGGTTAAAGGAAACATGTTAATTGCATCAATATATGGTGGAAAGTGACTCTTATAGGATGCAAAGTGACTCTAATATGCTGAAAAGTGACTTACATGGTTGATTAGGGCCAAAATGTGGAACAAAATTAACTTGTATGAAAGTAGCGTTAATAGGTGGTAAAAGGATGTCAAATTGGATGTATATAATGTTAACATGTTAATTGTTATATATATGGTGGAAAGTGACTCTTATAGAGTGCAAAGTGACTCTAATATGGTGAAAAGTGACTTACATGGTTGATTAGAACCAAAATGTGGAAAACATTGACCTGTATGAAATTAGAACAAAGAGGTGGTAAAAAGATGTCAAATTGGATGTATATGATGTTAACATGTTAATTATACTAATAGATTGTGGAAAGTGAATCATATAGGGTGCAAAATGACTCTAATATGGTGAAAAGTGACTTACATGGTTAATTAGAACCAAAATGTAGACCAAAATTGACTTGTATGAATGTTGCTCTAAGAGGTGGTAAAAGGATTTCTAATTGCATGTACATGATGTTAACATGTTAATTGTACCAATATATGATGGCAAGTGACTCTTATAAGGTGCAAAGTGACTCTAGTATGGTGAGAAGTCACTTACATGATTGATTAGAGCCAAAATGTGGCCAAAAATTGACTTGTAGGAAAAGGGTACCAAGATGTGGTTATAGGATGTCTAATTGCATGTACATGATGTTAACATGTAAATTGTTTCAATATATGGTGGAAAGTGACTCTTATAGGATGCAAAGTGACTCTAATATGTTGAAAAGTGACTTACATGGTTGATTAGAGCTAAAATGTGCAACAAAATTAACTTATATGAAAGTAGCATTAATAGGTGGTAAAAGGATGTCAAATTGGATGTATATGATGTTAACATGTTAATTGTTATATATATGGCGGAAAGTGACTCTTATAGGGTGCAAAGTGACTCTAATATGGTGAAAAGTGATTTACATGGTTGATTAGAACCAAAATGTGGAACAAAATTTACCTGTATGAAATTTTAACTAAGAGGTGGTAAAAAGATGTCAAATTGGATGTATATGATGTTAACATGTTAATTATACTAATAGATTGGGGAAAGTGAATCATGTAGGGTGGAAAGTGAATCATATAGGGTGCAAAATGACTATAATATGGTGAAAAGTGACTTACATGGTTAATTAGAACCAAAATGTGGACCAAAAATGACTTGTATGAATGTGGCACTAAGAGGTGGTAAAAGGATTTCTAATTGCATGTACATGATGTGAACATGTTAATTGTACCAATATATGATGGCAAGTGACTCTTATAAGGTGCAAAGTGACTCTAATATACTGAGTAATCACTTACATGATTGATTAGAGCCAAAATGTGGCCCAAAATTAACTTGTAGGAAATGGGAACCAAGAGGTGGTTAAAGGATGTCTAATTGCATGTACATGATGTTAACTTGTTAATTGTATCAATTATGGTGGAAAGTGACTCTTATAGGATGCAAAGTGACTCTAATATGTTGAAAAGTGACTTACATGGTTGATTAGAGCTAAAATGTGGAACAAAATTAACTTGTATGAAAGTAGCATTAATAGGTGATAAAAGGATGTCAAATTGGATGTATATGATGTTAACATGTTAATTGTTATATATATGGTGGAAAGTGACTCTTATAGGGTGCAAAGTGACTATAACATGGTAAAAAGTGACTCACATGGTTGATTAGAACCAAAATGTGGAACAAAATTGTACTGTATGAAATTGGAACTAAGAGGTGGTAAAAGGATTTCTAGTTGCAAGTACATGATGTTAACATGTTAATTGTACCAATATATGATGGCAAGTGACTCTTATAAGGTGCAAAGTGACTCTAATATGGTGAGAAGTCACTTACATGATTGATAAGAGCCAAAATGTGGCCCAAAATTGACTTGTAGGAAAAGGGTACCAACAGTTTGTTAAAGGATGTCTAATTGCATGTACATGATGTTAACATTGTACTTCTATCAATATATGGCGACAAGTGACTCTTACATTGTGCAAAGTTACTCTAATATGGTGAAAAGTGACTTACATGGTTGATTAGAGCCAAAATGTGGAACAAAATTAACTTGTATGAAAGTGACATTAATAGGTGGTAAAAGGATGTCAAATTGGATGTATATAATGTTAACATGTTAATTATTGTATGTATGGTGGAAAGTGACTCTTATAGGGTGCAAAGGGACTCTAATATGGTGAAAAGTGACTTACATGGTTTATTAGAACCAAAATGTGGAACAAAATTGACCTGTATGAAAGTGGAACTAAGAGGTAGTAAAAAGATGTCAAATTGGATGTATATGATGTTAACATCTTAATTATACTAATAGATTGTGGAAAGTGAATCATATAGGGTGCAAAATGACTCTAATATGGTGAGAAGTGACTTACATGGTTAATTAGAACCAAAATGTGGACCAAAATTGACTTGTATGAATGTGGCACTAAGAGGTGGTAAAAGGATTTCTAATTGCATGTACATGATGTTAACATGTTAATTGTACCAGTATATGGTGGAAAGTGACTCTTATAGGATGCAAAGTGACTCTAATATGTTGAAAAGTGACTTACATGGTTGATTAGAGCCAAAATATGGAACAAAATTAACTTGTATGAAAGTAGCATTAAGAGGTGGTAAAAGGATGTCAAATTGGATGTATATGATGTTAACATGTTAATTGCTGTATATATGGTGGAAAGTGACTCTTATAGGGTGCAAAGTGACTGTAATATGGTGAAAAGTGACTTACATGGTTGATTAGAACCAAAATGTGGAACAAAATTGTACTGTATGAAATTGGAACTAAGAGGTGGTAAAAAGATGTGAAATTGGATGTATATGATGTTAATATTTTAATTATACTAATAGATTATGGAAAGTGAATCATAGAGGGTGCAAAATGACTCTTATATGGTGAAAAGTCACTTACATGGTTAATTGGAACCAAAATATGAACCAAAATTGTACCAATATATGATGGCAAGTGACTCTTATAAGGTGCAAAGTGACTCTAATATGGTGAGAAGTCACTTACATGATTGATTAGAGCCAAAATGTGGCCCAAAATTGACTTGTAGGAAAGGGGTACCAAGAGGTGGTTAAAGGATGTCTAATTGCATGTACATGATGTTAACATGTTAATTGTATCAATATATGGTAACAAGTGACTCTTATAGGGTGCAAAGTGACTCTAATATGGTGAAAAGTGACTTACATGGTTGATTAGACCCAAAATGTAGAACAAAAGTAACTTGTATGAAAGTGGCATTAATAGGTGGTAAAAGAATATCAAATTGGATGTATATGATGTTAACATGTTAATTGTTGTGTTTATGGTGGAAAGTGTCTCTTATAGGGTGCAAACTGACTCTAATATGGTGAAAAGTGACTTACATGGTTGATTAGAACCAAAATGTGGAACAAAATTGACCTGTATGAAAGTGGAACTAAGAGGTGGTAAAAGGATGTCAAATTGATATATGGTGTTAACATGTTAATTATACAAATAGATTGTGGAAAGTGACTCATATAGGGTGCAAAATGACTCTAATATGGTGAAAAGTGACTTACATGGTTAATTAGAACCAAAATGTGGACCAAAATTGACTTGTATGAATTTTGCACTAAGAGGTGGTAAAAGGATTTCTAATTGCATGTACATGATGTTAACATGTTAATTGTACCAATATATGATGGCAAGTGACTCTTATAAGGGCAAAGTGACTCTAATATGGTGAGAAGTCACTTACATGATTGATTAGAGCCAAAATGTGGCCAAAAATTGACTTGTAGGAAAAGGGTACCAAGAGGTGGTTAAAGGAAACATGTTAATTGTATCAATATATGGTGGAAAGTGACTCTTATAGGATGCAAAGTGACTCTAATATGCTGAAAAGTGACTTACATGGTTGATTAGGGCCAAAATGTGGAACAAAATTAACTTGTATAAAAGTAGCGTTAATAGGTGGTAAAAGGATGTCAAATTGGATGTATATAATGTTAACATGTTAATTGTTATATATATGGTAGAAAGTGACTCTTATAGGGTGCAAAGTGACTCTAATATGGTGAAAAGTGACTTACATGGTTGATTAGAACCAAAATGTGGAAAAAATTGACCTGTATGAAATTAGAACAAAGAGGTGGTAAAAAGATGTCAAATTGGATGTATATGATGTTAACATGTTAATTATACTAATAGATTGTGGAAAGTGAATCATATAGGGTGCAAAATGACTCTAATATGGTGAAAAGTGACTTACATGGTTAATTAGAACCAAAATGTAGACCAAAATTGACTTGTATGAATGTTGCTCTAAGAGGTGGTAAAAGGATTTCTAATTGCATGTACATGATGTTAACATGTTAATTGTACCAATATATGATGGCAAGTGACTCTTATAAGGTGCAAAGTGACTCTAGTATGGTGAGAAGTCACTTACATGATTGATTAGAGCCAAAATTTGGCCAAAAATTGACTTGTAGGAAAAGGGTACCAAGATGTGGTTAAAGGATGTCTAATTGCATGTACATGATGTTAACATGTTAATTGTATCAATATATGGTGGAAAGTGACTCTTATAGGATGCAAAGTGACTCTAATATGTTGAAAAGTGACTTACATGGTTGATTAGAGCTAAAATGTGCAACAAAATTAACTTATATGAAAGTAGCATTAATAGGTGGTAAAAGGATGTCAAATTGGATGTATATGATGTTAACATGTTAATTGTTATATATATGGCGGAAAGTGACTCTTATAGGGTGCAAAGTGACTCTAATATGGTGAAAAGTGATTTACATGGTTGATTAGAACCAAAATGTGGAACAAAATTTACCTGTATGAAATTTTAACTAAGAGGTGGTAAAAAGATGTCAAATTGGATGTATATGTTACGACCGGCATTTTATGTAATATTATTTGTGAATTTGGTATAATATTAAGTCAAATTAAAATATATTCAATGATTGTACGTTTGTGTGAGTGAAAATTTCTGCATTATAAATTTGCTTTGGGTAGTATATGATTTTTCAAAGCAAGAGTTTATTTAATTTCTTTATTTTTTATTTATAAGGAATATTCTAAGCTTTGGAAAAATCTTCTTTTAAAAGGCATTTTGATCACAAATTTTGAAAATGATTTTATAAAGTCTCTAAAAATACAAGTTATTTTATGGTATAAATTTTATAATTTTTGAACTTGTATTTTATTTTATAAAAATAAATCTTTACAAATTTTATTTGTTATAATTATCAAATTACATGAATAATCTTGCATGCAAACTCTCTTTCTATTCTCTCAAAGGGCAAATAAGACTTTTCCAACCCCACTAACTCATTTGATTATTACCAAGTTACTACCTTAGCCTTGCATGCAAAATGACCTAACTTTAGCCAAGGGACATTTTTGTAAGTTCTCACTTCCACTCATTACTTGTCAACCAAATAGCATAAAACAAACAAATCAAAGTGGAGAGAAGTCATTCATCATTTCACACTCCAACACACCACAAAAATTTCTCTCTTCCCTCCCTCCCTTTTGCTCTCGGCCGAACCCCATTTCCCCCACTCCCTTCCATTTTTCATTCCATTTCTCATCTTCCCTAGTGTAATTCTTTCACCTACATTTATTTATATACTTCCCAAGAGTTTTGTGATTTGGAAGATGAAGTTTCATGGTTGCATGTGTAGTTTTGTGTGATCTCCAAAGAGAAACTCTTGATTCTTGTGAATTCAAGAGCTCTCTATGAGATATATTATGTATATGTGCTAACTAAGTGTTTTATGGAGATATCATGCTTTAAAATCCTTTGCATGCTACTGAAATCTCATTATAAATTTATGTTTAGCCATGCATGCTAGTTTTAAAGACATTAAAATGATGATCAACCATGTTTTTGCATGCTATTCTTTTCGAAATCATGTTGTTATCTATAAAATTCGAAATAGATGTGCTTAAATAGATTGTTTCCATGATGAATTTCTTATTAATACTTAAAAGGTGTTATATTTCATAATTATTAAGGATAAGTATTAGGTGCAAGTCGATTTTGCAAGCATTTACAACTTTATGCCTAGCCGAAATCTTGTTATGTGCTTTCCATGAGTTGCATGTTATATATTTAGTTGCATGTTGTTGGTTTTAGGCATGGATGATCTCACCCAATGTTATTTTGAGAATAAAGGAGTTAGTTCAGTAGATTACCATGTATAAGTCTTGGTTTAAGTATTGAGTTTTTTGTTAGTTGAGTTGTCAAGTCAAAACCTTGGAAAAATGAGAGTTATAGTTTCTGCAGAAAAATCAGTTTAATACCCTGAGGTTTAGAGTGAGTTTTGACCATGTCATTGATGTGCACTTTGAGGCCCAAGCTACCAGAAGTTAGTATGGGGAGTATATAATAGGTTTTAGGAGTTGGTTGGAGGTTTGCATGTCATTTGGTTAGGTGCACAAGTAGAATAACAAAATCTGTCCAGCAGGG
>NW_027418816.1:0-59740 GCF_009905375.1 Apium graveolens | reverse complement strand
TGACATAATTGCAATAAAAAACAACAGAGATATCCAGTGCCAGAGATAAGCTCAAAAAGTAGAAAGATAAAGACATGCATATACATATGAAAGCGTAATATCAAAATCATGAGTTATCGAGCTGTTAAAACCTAGAATGATCAATCAAAGCTGAAATTATGTATAATAAACACCTACCGACTAGTATTTTATTCATTAAGTCTAGTTGGATGATATAAAGGGAGAAATTATTCAAGACTCGGCCTACACAGGTAACCCCTAATTCAAACCAGGAGAGATGCTATGGAAGATATTCACCCATCAATCTATGAAAATTATCAACTCATATCACGCCCTGTTTTTCAAGATCTAATTCACTTCAAACTGTGCACACAGTAGGCAGAATTTGGACACAGTATCACACCTAAACCATTAAAATCTTCTTGATATTTAGAATAGATAATAATAATAGGCACAACTTCTAAAAAGAAACTATTGTCAATAAAATGAGAACTTCTCAGTTCAGCACCTATAACATTTTCCAGGACGTACTCTTCCTGCCCTTCCAACTCTTTGCCTAGTTGATGCTTTTGATATTGGTGCTACTATCAAATTTTCAACATCTGTAATCTGCAAAGTTGTAATCAGTTATGTTAAAAATCAAAGACAATGCTGCATATTTAAATATAATTTCATATATGATATATCACAACCAAAACTGGAGATTACTCTAAGCAAATTTGTAACCAAAAGAAACCTACTGCCCAAAATGCAATATACTACATTTGAACTCTTAATGGCCATGTAGCATCTTTTCGACACTGACACAAACTGAATTATTCTGCCTAGGAAAACTAAGAATATCTGAATACATGATTTTAAGATTATAATATGAATTAGTAAACAGACTAAACACAAATATATTTACAAACAACACAAACACAGATATATACAAGCACTTGTTATTACATGTAAATCCGTATTTTAACTACACATACAACTACACATGCAAAAACTACACATTTCAATTTCACATGCATACATACAACTACACAAAATGCAGCCCAAAAATATAAATAGATATGTAAAGAAGAATATACCTAACAAAGCAAGCTCCAAAATCCCAAAAACACAGCAACAAACTCCAAGACCAAAATCCAACTTAATTAGCTCCGAGATTTAAGCTTTAATAAACCCTTAGCTACAAGATTTAGCTCCAAGAAACTCTACTCCTCACCTTAAACTTCAATGAACACACTTAACTCCTTATCTTCGAATCTGTCACAAAAATTGAAACAGATGAGAAAAAAAAATATTTGAAGGAAAGAAAGTAAGAAATTAAGAGACGAGTTGAAGAAATTGAGAGGTTAATTGGAGATTCAAGGTCTAATCGGAAAGGGGGGAAAGGCAGTAAGCATATATTTGAGAGTTCTAGGTTAGCAGTCGAGAGAGAAAGGGGGAATGACTGAATGAGTTTTTGTTTTTGTTTTTGTGGATATTGTAATTTTTTGTTTTTGTTTTGATTTTGATTTATTTTTATTTTATGTTATAATGTTATTAAAGTGAATCAGTGAATAGGCGGGATGGGGAAATATACTAAGGGGGAAAAAATTGGCTAAGGGCGGGGAGCAAAAGGGAGAAGCAGCGGGCTCTAATTTTTTAAAATTGAGCTTAGACATCGGTTATTATGTCAACCGATGTTAAAAAAAATTGGACATCGGTTTATATGTTAACTGATGTGACGTAGTTTTTGAAAGAACAACTTAGACATCACTTTACTCAAAACTGATGTAAATACCAAAAAGACATCACTTTTTTTTATGTGATGTAAAAAAGGCTTTTAACATCAGTGACTTTTCTGACTGATGTCTAATGTGCGATGTCTAATGCTGATTTTCTAGTAGTGCATATAATCTAATAGTGGTTAGAAAATGCTCAATCCCAACCAACCACAGTGGATGACCTTCTGGTTGATCAACTATCAGGCCTTGCAAATATCACACATCACCTGCTCACTACAGATATTATAAATCAAGACTATCATACAATTCTGCTCACTTATAATGAAGATGTTGAGAACCAAAAGCATAAGATAGTAAATGAAGCTGAGCATGATGACAATGTGGATGCTTGGCTTTGAGGACATCACATTGGAGATAGATCATGTTTTGTCCATATTCAGAGAGGAGTATTTCACCATTTTGGGGAGTAATACAAGGTCCTCACTCCACAAGAAGTGTATGATGCAGCTAATAAAGTCTACAAGACTCAAATCAAGGCTTTTCACCTATTTGGTAAAGCACGTCAAGTGACTTTGACTGGGCATCAGGACAAGATCAAAAAATTGGTGAGGATAAGTTGGATGAAATTATTCCTTCACAAGTCAATACCCAAAAAATTCCAATATTTTTCTGACCAGATGGCAAGATTTGATCTGACTTCAGTAGATACAAATGTCAAAAATCTAAGACAATCCTTTATGGCTTTGCATGAGGTGGTTCAACAGCACATTACAAATTCAAATGACACCAAACTAAGTTGAATCAACTTCATGAAAGCAGATATGAGCCTTCAGCACTTTTGATGAAAGGCATAAAGGAAGCTGTGCAACCCACTTTTGGCACCTCTCTCCCTTCATGCTCTCAACAACCCATTTCTACATCAACAAACTTGCAGATCCAAGCTCTCCAAAATCAAGTCTCCACTCTGCAATCAGCAACTGACTCTCTAGCAACTCAAGTTTCCCAACTCAAAGCAAATGTAGCAAGTCAACAAACTGATATCCAGACCTTGGTCGACTCTTACAAGCACCTATAAATGCAAAATTCAGTGTCTATGGGAGCCATCATGGGTGCACTCAACATTCCCCTTCCTGCACTTCCAGAAGCTGTGAGGACTGAGATCCTACACCTATTATCATGCCTACCAACAAGACTAAGGGGAGATGGAGGCTAGGTTATCAAAATCATTTTCTAAGCTGTTCAAAAAGGCAAAGCCGAAGAAGTTGATGTTGTAATGGAGAGGTTCATCAAAGCAGCTGAGGGACCTAGTCTAAGCAGAGAATTTGATTAATTGCTAAAGGCTCTTAGGGATTCTCTCAACAACAACTTTTTCACATATAAGAAGGCCTTGGACAAAATAGTAAACTTTCTATGGGTGATCAATGTAACTATAGATGGATTTCAAGAAAAAAGAGTATTGTCAACATTAATGACTCTGGGTAGATGATATAAACAGGTTTCCCTTAACTATCTCATAACTAGAAGGGCATCTGAGTTGGACATTCTGATAAAAATAAAGTCCACAGAGCGATTAATGAAGACACTCTCTTGCTAACTGAATTGAAGAAGGCTCATTTCAAAAGCATATTTACATCCAAACAAGGGAGTCACTACACCATAGATTGCTTATAGCAACGCCGAGAAAACATTACCTTAAGTGCTATTTATGTTGCAATAAAGTCGATGGCAACAAAAATGTAAAAATTTGGCGTTGCATCCGAGTGCGTTGTAATTGGTCGATTTAACAATGAATATAGCACCTTATATTAACAAATTTAATTCATTGCAATAGATCGATATAGTAACAAATTGTGGTCTACAACAATGCCTAAATAGCATTGCATTAGCTTATATTCGTATCATTTTAGTGACTTTAAGGCAACAATATTAGATAAATGGCAATGATTTTAATCTGGATATTACATGATTTTGACCCTATTGTAATGATTTTGTAATTTTTTAGCAACATTATTCAATGATATAGCAACATTTATTTTTTAAAAAAATTGCCAAATACTTGCTATAATATTACTATCCAAGCATAAATTTCAATTGAATCACAATCTAGGCATCAAGATTCCAACAATCCAAAAACGGTAACATGACTGTTACAATATAGTCCTACAAAACCGTTCCAAATATAAGTCGCATACAAAAATTAGCGTTCCAAATCGCCTGACACTCAAAGTTATCAAAGCTCAGGCAAGCCGTTGATAACCCTGCTTCAATTACAACTTGATTCACCTTGTCATTTGAATAGAGAAGGCACTGGAGTATAGAGAGTGTTGGCATTTGAATAGAAAATTGGAGATGTTGCAAACTAGCTACTTTAACTTCGGTAAGCAATGAGCTAGATTCCAATATATCACCACGACCGAAGGGACCAATCCTAAAATCATTTTACAAATTAAATGTCAAAGTAGATATTATCATCCTTGAAATTCTGGCTATAATGAGCTCTATCGACAAAAAGATAAACATATTGAAGGCAACCGGTTACCTTATATTTTCATCCTGAATAAATCAAATAAAAGCCACAAATGCATGAAATCGAACACTAGCACGCAAAAATAAACAAAGTTCAATTATTATCACTATTATATGTGGACTTATTTTACATTTCTTTCATCAGTTACACTATTCCTTGCAATTTTTATCTCTAAATTCCAATTACACTCTTTCATCAGTTTACATTCCTTGCAATTATCAAATCTTTGTATAACTCTATTCAATAAAGCTTAGGTGATGGACTGGTGTAGTTGGTAGCATATGTAGCTTTGCATAATGCCTCAAAGCTGGTCTGATTACAATTTCTAATAGTCAAAAGACAGCTCTAAATTATTACTAACTTTGAGCTACAATTAATTACTTATTCAAATAAGTAACAGGGAAATATTATTTGAGCATGGGTATAGAGAAATCATACCAAGAAGTAAGAAATGAATAGAGCCTTAATAGATCTATAACGACAAATATAAAGAAGAAATAATATATCTTTACTAGTTTAGAGGAAACTAATCATGATCATTTTACTATAACATGAAATTCAAATGCAAGTTAGATTCTAGCCTAGCCTAGTTAGTTTCATTCACCACTTGATGTTAATGTAAAAGACCTGCTGATATAACCTTTTTTTATATAATAAATACTATATTTAATACCAAATATAATTCAGTTATGCATGAGTCCTAGTCTCCACTAAAGCTCAGGACTGTTTAAAGTCTAGCTGAGCTTGAGCTATTTGAGAAAGCAAGCAAAGAGAAGCTCAGTGCAACACATTTTTTCTCTTGAACAAGCCAAATCAGCAGTTTACTTATCAAGCAGTTATATGCCCCAACTCTATATTTATGCACATATATGTATATAGGTTTAAGTTCTATAACAATCTTTACAAATATGCAAGATTCACTGAATACACTTATAAAATGCTAGGATGAATAAACCTAAAATATTATACAAATGATTGAAAAATAAAGCTCAACAAATACCTTAAGATGTTATAAGAAGTTAAGAACTACAGCTTAACATGATAACAAAGCACATATTAAAATATATATCGAGGAGAAACCGATTGCAATATTCAGATTTTTTCCTTCGAGCTCCAATATTGTCTGAGCTTGACTATTTTTTGAGCTTGAAAATTTGATCTTCAAGCTTGAATCTCCAAGTTTGAAAGTGGGTCACCTTGTTTGTCGCCTTTAAGCGTTTGAGCGTAGACTATTTTTTACATGGATAAAGATTGTAATGAAATATTTTTATTAATTATTGAGTTATGGGCTTTTGTAAAGCCCGATATAATATTTGGACAGTCGCTCCTTTTTTGAACCCGGGAAAATTTGGTTCCAAATTTTTAAATTTTATTGCAATGATTTTATAAATTTGTTACAAACTAATAAAAATTTGACAAAAAAGTATGTTTTTGTAGCAATTTTAAAAATATTACAATAGATATACATTTGTCAAAACTACTTAACAAATAGCAATGATTTACGGACAAATTTTACGGTGGGCGTTGCTATAGCCAATCTATGGTGTAGTGAGTGGCATACATCTGTCCCACCACCAAACATTGCATACACTTCCAAATTCCTAAGCAATGTTCCATGGCAAACAAAAAGTTGAACATGACTTTGGAGACAGACTTGAAGACTAAGCTACAAGACTGTTGAAGATGAAGAGATGATCAAGCTATTGGGGAGATATCTGAGAGATCATGAAGCCAATTTGCCCAAAACTCAAATCAATAAGGATAACTTGGATGATGATGAGCAGAAGAAAGATGATCAAAAACCTTCTAGCTCAAATCTAAGTCAATCCTCTAAGGCAACTGGCAGCAAAGAAGGAAATAAGAAAAGAGATGCAAAGAAGAAAGGAAATGATGAGAAGAAGGGTGATGAGAGAAGAAAGAAGAAGAAGGAGGAGGATGCTTTAGAACCATAGAAAAAATACCCTACATATTCAAATCAATCAAACACAAACTCCTAAGCCAACAAACTCAAACACTCTACCACCTCTAACATCCAAGCCTGAATTCTTGTACAAACACACTGCTAACACCATACTGAAAAAAACCAATCACCTCAAGCCAAACTTCTCTAAAGAAAATATCAAACCTACCTTCTTTTAAGTCACAGACCAAAACTCATTACAAATCTGTTGGAAGAAAACCACAGAAACGGCAATTTACTAAGAGGGCCATCTGAAATTATTTCAATCTAAATGATTTTCTACCTCTGAACTGGTGCATCACAGATGAAGACTACTTTCAACAATTAGCTGAAGAAATGGTCAAAGTTTGGGTTGTATCATTTAGGGAAGTAAGAATCTACTATCAAGATGGATCTTACACCTTACTTAGCAGAAATTTAATGGATATCTTTTCAACCACAGAAATAAAGAGGGTGATTGGCTTACTGTAGGATAAGGATACTGGTACAATGGCATGAAGGTCTGTATTGGCTGTATGGTTGATAGTAAAAGAAGAAAGAAGAGCAAAAGAAAAGGTGTTGAGTGGCATTTATGATATTTTATTACGCTCCGTAAAGCTTTGAATTGTGTATTTGTACTCAAGTTGTTGGTGTTTTAATGTGTTTTCTAGTGTTTTTGCATTTTCAGGCATTCTCCAGGTGATCAGGTAAATTAGCATGGTTTTATTGCTAATTGGGTGTTAGAATGGTATTGGAATAAAAGTTCGTGGAAAGACCGACTCAAATCAGCAAGAAGGAGAAAAAAGGCAGAATTTTATTCAGGAGGACGGCGCGCCCACGCTGTGATAACGCGCGCCCGACCCCAAAGATCAGAAACTCAGCAAGCCCGCGCTGATCAAGCGCGCGGCCGCGCCAGGTCGTGGTGGCAGAATTCTGTTTCTAATAGGATTTTGAGAGTTTGAAGCCCTGGTCAATTCTACAGCATATATATACATAAATAAAGACGTTTTGCATAAAGACATTGGATGCTAGTTTTCTTATTCTTGAACCTTTACTTGTGTTTCGTACTTGGTTTTATTAAGTATAAAGACTATGTTTATTATACCATGATTTCATCGGAACCCGCGTTGATGATGAGTCCGATCATGGGCTAATCATTATCGTGGGGTTCTAGCGGATTTATTTATGAATTTATTTAGTTGATTGGTTTCGAGGCCTTTGTCTATGGTGATTGTATGATAACCTAGTATTGGTTGTGCTTATTCATCTTATGAGCGTCGCGAACTTATAAGATAGTGTGTTAATTATTAATGAAGCGAAAGTGAAATTAAGGGTTTAGAACTTGCCATGCTAGCATAGGTTCATGTGTTATTGTTATGCATGATTCGTAGGTAATTTTAATCATCTTACTTGCCCTATATAATCATGATAGATAACTTGTGCATTGAACCGTTATGTTGTCAAATTCTATAGACATATAGGGTCTTAATATAATTGGTGTCTATTCAGCTTCTATCACTTTTGTGGATATCTGGTAGTATGGTATGCGTGCAATGAAAGTTGGCGTTTATCAGTTTCATGTTATCTGATTAGTGTCATCACCATTACATGTTAAGGTTAAGAACGAAAGGCTATTGAATGAAATATTTAATGAAGTTAGAATCCCATGTTTGTCATATATATTAACTCAAGCATTCTTATTCTCTTAGTTATAATTGTTAGCTTAAGTTAGTTAAAAACATTCTCAATTTGTTAATCGTCTTAGCATTGAATAATAATCATACCATTATTGCATAGATACATTGACTGAAATCACAAACTTGATTCTCTGTGGGAACGAACTAGAAGATATTATATATTACTTACGAATGAAAGAGATGTGTCCTAAGTCCAATCATTTATGATGATTTAGGAATAACTTTTATGTAATCTGTCTTGATTTAATTGATATTAATAAAAGACTTATTTTGGTTTTATTGTGGGCTTTATCTATTTAAGTGTTTAAATAAGACATACCATAGTTTAGAGTAAAGCTTTTTATGGATTATGATGAGATCATAATAATGAGACCTAAAAGATGATAACTCTAAACTTAAATATTTCCTGGTCATAGGATTACTAACTGGTAATTAGTAATCCGTAAAGATCGGTACATACTATGCTTGCTTTATTATGAAGGATGTCTGTTCTCATAGACATTTGTGTGGTGACACTATAGCTATTATATAGGTGCTTATTATAGAATAAGTTCACTAAACATGACTCACACAGGTGAAAAACTGATGGAGTTCACTCACGTGTCAGTAGTTGTTCACATAGTGATAGTTGTACAAGTATCCTTAGACTTGAGGTCATCATAGTCATCTTGTATACACTGAACTATGTTTTGGTTTAGTTCTTAGTCTCCAGGGACAATTATAAGGGCTCTACTGGGTATAGGAATTTGTACACGAAGATAGTGTATGATCATTAAAGGATCTACCCCTTCCAGTGAAGGAAGAGAATGTTCAATGTTGATCCACTTATGCTAGTTCAGGAATCTCTGGCCAGAGTGAATGAAATTACAAATGAGTTTCTAATTTACATTAAATAGAACTAAGCATAGTGAATGGGAAAGCAAATGATTAAATAAGATAGGCTTGACACAAGTTCCATGTCTTGTATTTAATCATGACATTGCAGGGTAGAAGGAATTGATTGTACGGTAACTACTCACTGAATAGGTTTTTGGTATTCTAAGCAGTGAATTCGTATTATCCGGATAGTCGCGATATGCTGAGAAGTATCCCTCACGATGTAGAATAAATATGATTAATTTATTAATTAATCATATTTAATGAATTAGAGAATTTATATAAATAAGGATAAAATAGTTTTATTATTATTTATTTCTACTACCGGCTTAATATTGAACCTACAGGGTCACACCATAAAAGAGAATGATTTAATGGTGGAGGAATTAATTAATAATGGTTGGTAATTATTTATTTGTGAAATAAATAATTAATTAGCAGATTTAATAATTGATTAAATAAGATTTAATTAATTCTTAATATTATTAATTAAGAATTTAATTTTGGAAATTAAATCAAGTGAGAGAATTATTTTCTAAAGTGTTTAGAAAAGGGATTAATGATTAAAAGGTGTTTTAATTATTAGTTAATTGGTTAATAAGAATAATCAATTAAAGGGTTAATAATAATAATATTTATGGAAAATTTTCAGCTAAAAATTTTGCCTATAAATATACTATTATAAATCCTATTTGCCTCAACCCAAAATAATTAACCTTAATTCTAAAGTAGAACAAGAGGGAGGCAACTACTTCTCTCAACCTCTCCCTCCTCCATCACATTGTACTCTTTGTGGATACCGGTGGAGTGCTTCACACTTGAGGAGCAGCTGCTAGGGATTTCCGTTCATCGTTCTTGGATCGCTATTAAAGACCTCAATCTTTCCATTAACGTAAAGCTTCTTAAGGTAAACATACTGAACTACGAATTAAATATTATTTTTCGCATGGATCCTGCGGAGGGTTTCGTTTTTTTTAAGATTTAAATTTACGTTTTCGTTGCGTTTATGTGCTAAAACCCTTCAATGGCATCAGAGCTACTTGCGAAAAGTTTTTAATTCGTTTATGTGTTGAACTGTTTTCGATATATGAGCATATACGTGATTCGCCATGATTTGATGTTGATATAATATGCTTATATATGTATAGTTTTGAATATATGATATTCGTGTGTGTTGTATAATCATAAGATGATTATGTAATCTGTATATATACTGATATATACATGATTTATGTTTGTTCTAATTATGAGAATCATATTAGATACGGATTCTGAATTGGCTGCTGCAGATTTGCTGAAATCTGGGTCTGGTGTCCGATTTACGCAAACGAATACCGTATTCCATAGGTAAACGAGCGTCTGAACAAAACTGATAGCTAAAGCTATCAACGACTGGTCTGTAAGGCATTTGACATTGTTTACTGCCCGTAAACAGTGATTCTTATTTTTCTGATTTGATTCTGATTTTCTGATTTTTGTCATATTTTTTTTATGATTAGATCATGGATAATATGATATGTTAAGATCAAATTATGTGTTTTAACATGCTTTTATGTGTTGTATGAGCATGGTGGATGGTTATGGCCTTTCGACCTTAGTGTAATGGTTTTGGTTTTGGTTTTGAATACGACTTGCATGTCGTTAATCTTTGTAATCATAAATCTCGAATGTAACTCGAGTTATTCTTGTAAGTTCATTAGATTAGTTTTACTTTCAATCTATTTAATATAATTGAAGACTCAAGAAGGCTATCCAATGGAGGTGATACAAAGAAGAAGACGAGGCATACAAGAAGTCTAAACAAAGAAGAAGACTTATGTAATAAGTAGTTGTATTTATTTCCATCACCATATTAGATTGACCTTGATCTTTATCATGAGCTTGATAAAGATCACATAGGATGGGGCCATAACCAAACACATTTACTTTATTGCACTTTACATTTACTTGTTTATTTAATTTTATATATGAGATATATGCATATGTTTATCATGCGATGATAGATTTAGGTGAACTTAAATCAATATAAGGCGTGCTCTAGAAAATCTAGAATATGAATCATTTCTTGCCTTAACAATAATATTATAAATACAATCATGAGATTCTTGTGTTTATGAAACACGTAATTAAATATGAATTTTTAATATAGAGAGAAAGGATGATTCTGTCAAAAGCAGATTTTTATCTGTAAGAAAGGGGTATTAAGTGACGCCTCTTAACAATGCTCCCCCATATCTGGGAATCATCTGATTATCGATTATTGATTTGAAATATTTAATTTAAAAGGAAGAATCTCTTTATAATATGATTATGATTGTAACATAATATAATCCCTCTAAAATTAAATAATATCAAGTAGTAATTGGCCAATGACACAACGGGCTTGTGTCGGTCATAGCCTTCCAACATGGTAGAAAGTGGTTCTTATTTTTAAATCATTGTCATTTCGTGCTACAGCCGAGGGCTTTGATTTTGAAATAAGAAATACTTGTCTATTACATAGAGATGTGTACATTGAATTAGAATCTAAAGGTCGTTACGTGCTACAGCCGTGGGCCGTTGGAGACTGATTCAATTGTACGAAATGTTGGGTTAGACTTGACTTAGAATATTGAGTTTGTCGTGCTACAGCCGTGACTCAATTATTCAAGAGGCTAAAGTTTTATTAGGGAATAACATAAGATGTAATTGACAAGAGTTGTCTGCCTATTGAACATCACATGACGTTTCGTGCTACAGCCGAGGTTATGTTATGGAATTTAGGATCCCTATTCCCACTAGCATTATGAATGCTTAATTTTCACTTAGGGGTTGTATAAATTAGATAAACTAGTGGGAGCCACTTATGAATAAAGACCTGATTCATATAGTGTCTTGAAATGAAATTGAATATTTGCCAAGTGTTGTTATGTGTTCATCATTTACAGATTTACTATATTCATTATATCTTCTGCACTATCACTCTGGAGTATACTAGATGCTCACAAGTTGACTGGTCCTAATTTTTCTGACTGGCTTCAAAACTTGAGAATTGTTCTCAGGGTTGAGAAGCTGGAATATGTGCTTGACTCACCTAAGCCTACTGAACCTACTAGCGATGCACATAATGATGAACATATTGTGTATCGTAAGTGGATAGATGATGCAAATGTTGTTCAATGCATCATGCTAGCTTCCATGAACATTGAGCTACAGAAGCAACATGAGCATATGGATGCTCACACTATCCTTATGCATCTACAAGAGTTGTATGATGTGGCAGGGAGGACAGCTCGATATGAGATATCGAAGGAGCTGTTCAGTTGTAGGATGTCTGAGGGATCATCTGTGAATGACCATGTACTTAAGATGATCAATTTGATTGAACGTCTTGGACAACTTGGTTTTGCCATGGATGGGGAGCTGAGCCAAGACTTGGTCTTGCAATCACTTCCGAGTTCGTTCTCGCAGTTTGTTGTGAACTTTCACTTGAATAAGCTGGATGTCAGCCTGCCTGAACTCCACAACATGTTGAAGACTGCGGAATCAAATTTTCCCCCAAGAAGAGTTCTGTTCTTCTAATTGGTGAAGGCTCCAATCCTAAGAAAATGAAGAAGAACCCTTCCAAGAAAAAGAAAGTAGGTGAGAAAAAGCCGGTTCCACCAAAAGCTGAAGACCCCAAGAGCAAAGCTGTTTGCTTTCACTGTAACAAGGTGGGGCACTAGAAGAGGAACTGCAAGGTTTACCTTGCAGAATTAAAGAAGAAGAAGGGTAGTGAGACTACCGCTTCTGATTCAGGTATGTTCATGATCGAAGTTAATATGTCACTAAGTCAAATTTCTACTTGGGTATTAGATACCGCCTGTAGTTCTCATATTTGTAATTTGTTGCAGGGACTAAGGAGAAGTAGGACTTCCTGAAGAAGAGGAGGTGATTCTACGGATGGGAAATGGAGCAAGAGTTGCTGCTGAAGATGTAGGATCATTTCATTTACATATGCTTACGTGAAAGACTATTGTTCTAAATAATTGTTATTTTGTTCCCTCGATTGTGAGGAATATTATTTCTATTCCATGTTAGACTTGGCTGGATTTTTGTTTGTTATTCAGAATAATAAATGTTCAATTCTTAGAGATAACGTTCTTTATAGAAGTGGTATTTTAAACAATGGTCTGTATGTATATGACGTAGAGCATAATTTACTACAAATTGAACATACTAATAAAAGAAAAAGGGATGATGAAAATCTCACTTTCTTGTGGCACTACGGACTTGGTCATATTAGTAAAA
Source organism: Apium graveolens (assembly GCF_009905375.1). Taxonomy (NCBI): domain Eukaryota; kingdom Viridiplantae; phylum Streptophyta; class Magnoliopsida; order Apiales; family Apiaceae; genus Apium; species Apium graveolens. Next base: position 46,711 of record NW_027418816.1, on the reverse strand, counting down.
ATAGACTGCGGACATTGCATAAGGAAGGGTTACTTGACCCCTTTGATTTTGAATCATATCCTACATGCAACTCTTGTCTATTGGGTAAAATGACCAAATCTCCATTTAGTGGACATGGAGAAAGGGCTGCAGATTTGCTAGGATTGGTACACACAGATGTATGTGGACCAATGTCTACGCAAGCCATGGGTAGATTTTCATACTTCATTGCTTTCATAGATGATCGATCTAGATTCAGATATGTGTATTTGATGAAACACAAGTCTGAAGCCTTTGAAAAGTTCAAAGAATATAAGTATGAAGTGGAGAAATAAACCAAATATAGTATTATAACTCTTCGATCAGATCGAGGTGGTGAATACTTGAATGGAGAGTTTCTAGCTTATCTCAAAGAAAATGGTATAGTCTCCCAGTGGACTCCTCCATATACTCCATAGTTGAATGGGGTATCTGAAAGGAGAAATCGAACTTTGTTAGACATGGTTCGGTCCATGACGAGCTATGCGAATCTTCCAGTATTCCTGTGGGGTTATGTATCAGAAACCTCAGCATATTTACTGAATAAGGTGCCTTCCAAATCTGTTCCTCAAACTCCATATGAGATATGGAAAGAAAGGAAACCGCGTCTTAAACATGTTAAGATTTGGGGATGTCCATCTTATGTCAAGAAAGTTGACCCAGATAAGCTGGAATCTCGATCAGTAAAATGTAATTTTGTAGGATATCCTAAAGAGACTTTAGGGTATTACTTTTACACCGATCATCAGGTGTTTGTCTCCAGACATGCTACCTTCTTGGAAAAGCAGTTTATCCTTGAAGGAAACAGTGGGAGCAAAATTGGACTTGATGAAGTTCAAGAAGCACAAACTACTACGGATCAAGTTGAAACACCTGTTCAGACTGAATAACCTTCTGTGGAACAGCCCATTCGTAGGTCAGGGAGAGTGTCTCACCAACCTGAGAGGTATTATGGCCTTGTCATTGAGAATGGCAATGAGTTGTCAATCATTGATGATGACGACCCTGTGACCTATAATGAGGCTATGAGTAGTGTTGACTCAGAGAAATGGCATAGTGCCATGAAATCCGAAATGGAATCTATGTATACCAACCAAGTATGGACTCTGGTTGAGGCGCCTGAAGGTGTTAAGCCTATTGGGTGCAAGTGGGTATACAAAAGAAAGATTGGAGCAGATGGGAAGGTGGAGACCTATAAGGCCAGGCTCGTGGCAAAAGGATTCAGACAAAGGCAAGGGATTGACTTTGATGAAACTTTTTTGCCTGTAGCCCTGTTAAAATCAGTTCGGATTTTGCTTGCGATTGCTGCTTACTACGACTATGAGATCTGGCAAATGGACGTGAAAATGGCCTTCCTCAATGGGAAACTTGAAGAGGAAGTGTATATGACACAGCCAGAGGGTTTTCTTTTCAAGGGAAATGAACACCTGGGGCGTAAGCTGCTGCGAACCATATATGGTTTAAAGCAAGCTTCTAGTAGATGGAACATCCGTTTTGATGAGAAACATAGATAAACCATGTGTCTACAAAAAGGTCAGTGGGAGCGCGGTAACATTTCTTGTATTGTATTGAAAGAGGAGACGTCAAGAGAGTTGACACACATAACAACGTAGTAGACCCACTCATAAAGCCACTTTCTCAAAGTCACTTTGATTGTCATAAAGACAAAATGGGTATTAGATACCAGAGTGATTGGCTTTAGTACAAGTGGGAGATTGAAAGAGTTGTGTCCTAAGTCCAATCATGTATGATGATTTCGGAATAACTTTTATATTTTGATTTCATTGATATTAATAAAAGACTTGTTTTGGTTTTATTGTGGGCTTTATCTATTTAAGTGTTTAAATAAGATATACCATAGTTTAGAGTAAAGCTTTTTATGGATTATGATGAGATCATAATAATGAGACCTAAAAGATGATAACTCTAAACTTAAATATTTCCTGGTCGTAGGATTACTAACTAGTAATTAGTAATCCACAAAGATCGGTACATACTATGCTTGCTTCATTATAAAGGATGTCTGTTCTCATAGACATTTGTGTGGTGACACTATAGCTAGTATGTAGGTGCTTATTATAGAATAAGTTCACTGAACATAACTCACACAGCTGAACAACTGATGGAGTTCACTCACGTGTCAGCAGTTGTTCATATAGTGATAGTTGTACAAGTATCCTTAGACTTGAGGTCATCATAGTCATCTTGTGTACACTGAACTATGCTTTGGTTTAGTTCTTAGTCTCCAGGGACAATTATAAGGGCTCTACTGGGTATAGAAATTTGTACACGAAGATAGTGTATGATCAATAAAGGATCTACCCCTTCCAGTGAAGGAAGAGAATGTTCAATGCTGATCCACTTATGCTAGTTCAGGAATCTCTGGCCAGAGTGAATGAAATTAGAAAGGAGTTTCTAATTTACATTAAATAGAACTAAGCATAGTGAATGGGAAAGCAAATAATTGAATAAGATAGGCTTGACACAAGTTCCATGCCTTGTATTTAATCGTGACATTGCAGGGTAGAAAGAATTGATTGTACGGTAACTACTCACTGAATAGGTTCTTGGTATTCTAAGCAGTGAATTCGTATTATCCGGATAGTCGCGATATGCCGAGAAGTATCCCTCACGATATAGAATAAATATGATTAATTTATTAATTAATCATATTTAATGAATTAGAGAATTTATATAAATAATGATAAAATAGTTTTATTATTATTTATTTCTACTACCGGCTTAATATTGAACCTACAGGGTCACACCATAAAAGAGAATGATTTAATGGTGGAGGAATTAATTAATAATGGCTGGTAATTATTTATTTATGAAATAAATAATTAATTAGCAGATTTAATAATTGATTAAATGAGATTTAATTAATTCTTAATATTATTAATTAAGAATTTAATTTTGGAAATTAAATCAAGTGAGAGAATTATTTTTCTAAAGTGTTTAGAAAAGGGATTAATGATTAAAAGGTGTTTTAATTATTAGTTAATTGGTTAATAAGAATAATCAATTAAAGGGTTAATAATAATAATATTTTATGAAAAAAATTCAGCTGAAAATTTTGCCTATAAATATACTATTATAAATCCTATTTGCCTCAACCCAAAATAATTAACCCTAATTCTAAAGTAGAACAAGAGGGAGGCAACTAATTCTCTCAACCTCTTCCTCCTCCATCACATTGTACTCTTGGTGGATACCGGTGGAGTGCTTCGCACTTGAGGAGCAGCTGCTAGGGATATCCGTTCATCGTTCTTGGATCGCTATTAAAGACCTCCATCTTTCCATTAGCGTAAAGTTTCTTAAGGTAAACATACTGAACTACGAATTAAATATTATTTTTCGCATGGATCCTGCGGAGGGTTTCCTTTTTTTTAAGATTTAAATTTATGTTTTCGTTTGTTTATGTGCTAAAACCCTTCAACGAATGCGTATACTTGCGTGAATTTTGGCGCTGTTTAGCGATTAACAAAAGGCTGAAAGAGAGGAGAGGGAAAGGAAATATATTAAAGAGGTAGAAATGTTTGAGCAAAAATCTGAAGAACTCAAGGTAAAGGGGATGAGCAGAATATCAAAAGATGGACACTTTCTAAACATCAAGGTTGGTAGATTCTAAAGATTTAGAGTTGGTTACTTGAAAGGTTATTCACTAGATGAGTGGCTCAAGCTTGTGGAAGCTCTAAGAGGGAATCATAGAATAATTGCAAGTACTTGTAAACTTAAAGGACCTCATTAGACAGGAAACAGGCTATGAGAAATTTCTGTAATGAATGTATCTTTCAAACTCATGTAATCACTTAATGTACAAAAGTTGTACTTCCGTCAATTTTGTGTGTGATATTTTATTGTTCATTATAACTTGGGGTTAGTCTTGTTACCAGGCATGAATTTGTGATAAGCAATCTTCCCACAAATTAGGGAAGATTATTGTGTAAGGCATGCTTGTACTATAACAAGACTAAGTCAAATTGACAACCCTAAGAATTAGTTGTATGATAATCTAAATTTGTATTTTGTACTGTATTACTTAAGTTTGTAAAAACATCAAAGATTAGACTGGTGTATTTTTATGTAAACAGTCTCAAGCCTAAGAATAAACTCTGGAAGAAGATAAAAAAGATCATGTCTCAGAGAAATTGTGAAGAAGTTTGGAGTTGAATAAATCTGTTTTAGGAAAAATATTCTAAGTCAAGATATCTACAAGTCACAGATCAAGTCATATAGAGAAGTCATTTGAGAACTCCATAATGACTTATTGAGAAGTCCAAAACAGCTTATAGAGAATTCTCAGAGATATCGACAAACCAAATGAAGACATGAAGATTGGAGATATCGACAAGTCAAATTATCATTAGAGATCTCAGAGATATCTACAAGTCAAAATGTATATAGAGATTTATGAGATATCGACAAGTCATTTCTGCATTAGAGAACTCAGAGATATTGACAAGTCAAAATGAAGATATGAAGATTGGAGATATCGACAAGTTAATTTTCTCATTAAAGATCTCAGAGTTATCGATAAGTCAATATGCTTATAGAGATCTCAGAGATATCGAGAAGTCACTTTCACATGCCGAAATTTGGAGACCTCGACAAGTCAAGTTCACCTATAGAGAACTCAGAGGCCTCGACAAGTCAAAACACTTATAGAGAACTAAGAGATCTCGATAAGCCATTATACTTATCGAGATGAAGTTCTCTATAGATCAAACTGGATATCTCGATATAAAACTCAAGTACAGAATGCAGACAAGTTGAAGATTCAAGATTATCAATCAAAAAATGATCTAATCACTTAGATTTAAAAGTCTACAAAAGCAACTTGAAGAGTTCAAGATCAAAGACCAAGATTAACTGACAAAGGAATATCACAGATTCACGGGATTTGCAAAGATACACTAAGCCAGAAATGGAAAACTTTATAGATAACTTAAAGTAGGGTTTAGTACATCTTATTGCATGCTGTGTAAACTTGTGTTTACTAATCTATAAAGTAAACACTGGTCATTTGCTTTTAAATTGTATCAAACATATCTGGAATTTCTTGTAACTCTCTCAAGGAAGAAGCTGAGTTCTTTACTTAAAAAAAACCCCGGATTTGTAGCAAAACACTAGCTTGATTTTAATACAAAATTAAGTGAGTTTTGAAATATTGTGTGCACTGTTTATTTTCAGTTAACATAATATTGCGGCATTTCTTATCTGCTTTGTTCACCAACTAACTAACATTCAAAAAGCCTTAAAAATCCAAAACACATTCACCCCTTGTGTTGTAGTCATTACCTAACATTATGTGTATAAAACTATAGTTTAATTTATTTAATTATTTTAGTTTGATGTTGATTATGAAATTTGTTTTAGTTAACAATCACCATTTTTTAATAAATAGTTAATGCATGAATTTATGTTTATAATTATGTGTTTTGCGCATGCTGAATAATTCATGTGTTATATGTTAAATATATGTTTGATTTAGATATGCGTTTAGATTAGTAGACCTATTAAATATATGCTCATATATTAAATTGGTTATACGTATTTTGTATAATGATATTTTCACATGTAAGGTTATAAAAATTTTATACATCAATATTGATGTTTTGTCCACTTGCATAATTCTAATGATATGTTACCTATTTTATTTATTTTTGTTATTTTATTTTAAAGATTATATAGATAGTAAATATTGAACGTACATCTATTTTATTCTGAATTTAAATAGTTTATATAGACTTGATTTATTATTAATATTTGTTATTCCCAGTGGACTAACAATGAGATTTACAAAAGGGGGGTTGAATGTAAATCTCAAAACTTTTTCAAGTTTTGAGCAGTTTCTAAGACTAAGTGTTTTGATGAACAAATGTGTGTGAATTGCTTTAAGCTAATACAGACAGATATATATTCAAGCACAAATGTAAAGAACACAAAGAACTTAAAAACTTTTCTGGTGGATTTGTTGTTCCACCAGAGATGTGTTATTTCAGAAAATCTGTGAATCAAAGAATTGATCACAGCTGCGTCCTAGTACAAACTAGATGATTTTCTCTCTGGATTTTTCTAAACAGCTCTGGAAAATTCACACTCTAATTACTAGCTGCTACTTGGTTTATATATCACCAAGTTTACAAGTGAAGACAAAACTGTAAAATACAATTAAAAGATTCTTCACATGTTTCTTCTTCATTTCTCTATCCAATGTAATTTAGGTTTAGCTGTGAATCTTTGAATACTTCCTTGTTTGCACCAGAATGGAAATGCTGCTTTTTCTTGATTCCTCCAAGAGGCTACCACATTCCAGTTTGTCTCTGTCAACCCATGTGCCTCTGTCAGCTTATGAATTGTCACTATCAACTACTATTGAACTTAGCATCCGTTGAAGCTTTCATCCGTTGATGGCTTTATCCGTTGAAGCTTTATCCGTTGAAGCTTTAGCCGTTGATGCATTAGCAGTTGAAGCTTTATCCGTTGATGCACTCATCCGTTGATGGATATTATCCGTTGAAGCTTTAGAGACATCCGTTGAAGCTTTGTTTCTCATCCGTTGAAGGCCTTTAATATCAGTTGATACTACTTCTTGATACATTAGCAGTTGAAGCTTTATCCGTTGATGCACTCATCCGTTGATGGATATTATCCGTTGAAGCTTTAGAGACATCCGTTGAAGCTTTGTTTCTCATCCGTTGAAGGCCTTTAATATCAGTTGATACTACTTCACTTATACAAAATTACAAGGCATGAAATATTTACAATTAGCCCTCCTATTTGCATATCCACTAGTATTCAACATAACTCATAATTTCGCACAACAACTAAGAATTACAACTTAAATACAGAGAATGAAATGTGCTACAATACTAAACTTATTTCTAAGTAAAGCTACTCCTTCAACGGATAGCCAGAATGGTCTTATCCGTTGAGGCTACAAACACCAGATTTCTACTTAAGTGTTTTGTTGAACTTATCATCAAACTAATACACATATTCCTAACAATCTCCCCCTATTTATGTCTACTAGAACTGTAGGCATAAATTTGGGTTTAACTTGATGATAACAAAACACTTAATAAACGTATGAACTGAAATAAAGTAGAAATTCAAAAGTGCTTGAAAAGTGTATATACTGAGATAGAATTGAAGAATTACATTGTTTCCAAGGGTGCTCCTTTAGCCTGAGCAGATTAATTCCTTTTCCTTTGATCCCTTATTTTCTTCCCTAGCCTCCTGTCATTCTCCTCTATTTGGAGTTGGAGTTGTCCATAGAATTCAGCATTATCTTCTTCATTGATGTCCAACTTAGATTGCATATCCTTAAGAGTTTCATTACTGGCAATCTTGAGATGATCTTCAAGTCTGAAAAATCTGCTGACTCCTTTATTGTCTCCGAACTCCATCAACCAATGAGGTGATTTATGAACTGTAACTCCATGCTCTGGGATGAGTAATGTTCTAGGCAAGGCATTGGACTCCCACCAAGTTTTCCTTATGCTGGCAATCTTGTTGAGAATCTCAGTTTTGGCAGTCCTGGTAAAGCTAGAATCCCTTTTTATAGCTGAGTAGACTCTAACCAAGGTAGAATAGCCTTCATCCAGAATTCTGTAAAGGGGCCAAGTCCTTTCCCCACTTCCTCTATATTTGAACACTAGTCTTTCTGGTAGCTGTCTGTAGGCACCTATTCCCCTTACTTCCTCCAGCTCATCCAGATAGAGTTCAATGTTTGTAAACTCCTTTATGTCACAAATGTGAACATAATCATCCTTTGAGGCTTGTGGCTTAGGCTTAGGATTCTGAGTGAATTTGATTGAGGTTAGAGGAGGTGTTGATTTGATTTTTCTTTTCTGTTTCTTTGATGGCGAAGAAGTGGTTAAGAAGGTGGGCAATTTGATGGTGTCCCAATTAATTGGTTCCTCCTTAGGAGTGATTGTTTCACCATGGATGGTTATGAAGGGATCAGGCACAATGGGTTCAGGAATAGAAGGTAGTGGTTTGAATTTTGATTGGGTTTCTTCAGTTTCATCTACAATCTTCCTTTTTGCATTGGCCTTCTTTCTGTTCCCTTTCTGCCATTTCTTTCTTTCCTCACTTCTTTCTTCCACATCATCACTAAACATGTCCCCCATACCTACATCTTCACCCTTGTCTTCAATTTCTTTCTTTTCTTCAGCTTGTCTTGACTTTAGCTGTTTTTCAAGCTTTGTTTGTGCTCTTTTGTCAGCCTTTAGCTTTTTAGCTTCTTCCTTCAACCTTCTGGTTTCTTTCCTCTTGGCTATTGAGAATTTGGGATGTCCTTGTATCACACAGATACTCTTTCCCTCTCTGAAGATAATAGCCATGTTCATTCTTTTAACCACATCTTTGGTCTCCTTGTGCTTTATGATATTACCACCTAAAACCCTGTCTTCATCAGGCTTTGGAAGAGGAAAATCCACTCCTTTCAACTGAGCAGGGCTTAGAGGGTTCTTTGTAGAGTCCTTGTTGGATCTGTTGTTGGGCTTGAGAACCATAGGTTTCAGATTCTTTGAAGAAGTCTCTCCATCCTTATTCCTCCTTATTGGCTTGAGCTCCATAATGATTGGCTCCACCTTTGTGCTATGCTTCACAGATTGTGATTTTGAAGTTGTAGAACCAAAAATTTGTTGCATCCTTTCATCAATTCTCCTCCTTTGCTCTTTGACTTTCATCTCAGCTGCTGCTATCTGGATTAGATCAATTCCATCAAGCTTTCCTTTGATTTGAAGTGTTGGAGAAGTGGTGATGGCAGGAACTAGCACTTTAGATATTTGAACTTTTGTTGATGGCTCTCCTTCCCCTTCCCCTTTATTCTCCCCCTTTTTGTTATCATCAAGGATTGGGGTCAAGCTTTGTGCTTTTGCCAGCTGCAATAGTAGACTTATCTGAGATTGTTGATTTTGAAGAATGGTGACCACAGAGTTTTCAATGACGTGAACTCTGTCTTTCAACTTGACCAGCCTCTTGTTAGCATCAGATTCTCTCCTCAGTCTCAGCAACAAATCTTGCATTGTACCATAAGGCATGACTGAATCCAACTTCTCAGAACTATAGGCTTTCAAGTCAGCAATATCCTTTTTGAGTTCATCCACACTCAAATTATGTCTGATGTGCTATAACTGCAGGAGATGCAAAAAGTCTAGATGAGCTTGAAGAATAGCCTTGATACCAGCATCTGAAGTTTCCTGAAGGGCCTTTTGAATAGCCATAACCTGCTTGACCAAAGCTACACCAAACTGTCCTGGTGTAGATCTCTTTGTCCATGTCCATTCATCTAAATTTGGAACAGAACTTGGGCCTTCATCTCCCCCTAAGTTCATGCTTCCATCCAAAGAAATAGAGTCATCATCATTAGAATTTACTTCAAATTCTTCAGATGTCTCACCAGCTTGAGAAGGCATCCTATTAACAGCAGCTTTATCTCTTTGAAGAGATTCTGAAGTGTGCACTATGTTCAAAGTCTGCTCTGCCTCCACATTGCCCTGAGCAGCCAACAGTTGATAGGCTGAAACAGGATGAGTAAAAGTGTCAGCATCCAAGGAAATGTTATCAATTTCAGCTTTGTAATGTTGCTGAAATTGTCTTCCCTTCTCAGCATCATCCACAATCATTGACTCACTAGCAATGGCTGGATCCACCCTTATAGCTTCTGTACCTGCTTTTCTCTCATTTTCTCTATATTCTTGCATCAGGGGCTCCCCCTGGCTCACACACACCCTCATACCCTCACCCTCACCTACTAAGGTGGCACTCCTCTCACTCACTTTTGCCATGCTGGAAGAAATAGCATGCATATTTTGACTCTCAACCTCTCCTTTTGCTTGGGAGCAACCCAGCCTCTCACTCAAATTATCACTCCCTTCCCTCAATCCTAGAAGTGATTGTACAGTAACCATGTCTTCTACACTTGGAATTGATTCAGTTATATGTGTAGAGACCATCAACGGATAGGGAGTATCTGTTGAAGTAGAAACTGATGATATCAACGGATAACTGTTGTTAAGCTTATCCGTCGAAGAACAACCACTTGTCAACGGATGAGCGATATCCGTTGAAGAAGGAAAAGATGTAGATATTGAAAGTGACATAATTGTTGAATCTGTGTGGATTGATTTTAAGTGAGGTGACACAGATTCTTCAACTAGGTCTGAAAGAATTGGCTGATGATCCAACAAATCATCTAAAAGATGATGATCACCAGGATTTGAGTGGGGCTCCTCCCTGAGTTTTAAAGAGGGAGAATCAGGAATTGATGTGAATATCATATCCACATCCAGAGATGGTGATGGAGAATTTAGTGATTGATGTGTGTCTATTATGAGACAATGGGGCTGTGACTCCATATTTGCTGGAGCCACATCAAGCTGAATTTGAGAAAACAAAGATACAGGTGGATGTATCCGTGCAGTGTGTGCCCCCTGTGTTAAAACTAGGGTTTTAGCCTTCTTTCTTCCTGAAAAGGATTTAATAGGTGAATGTGTGGCTTCAGTGTCCCTCCCTCTTTTGTTCTGTGTCCCTGGTTGGGGACTATTTTCAATAGCTGCATCCTTTTGGGAGGATGCAACTAGGGATGTGTTTGAATCCTTTTGAACCACCACAGTCTTTTGAGAAACTGTGGCTTGGCTGGCTAGGGTACCACTCACCTCTCCCACCTTATCCTGGGGGGTTTCTTGATGTTCACCCCTCCCCTCACTACTCACACCCTGCTCACTCCCTTTAGGGTTTATGGTAGTTGTTACAATTGTTGTCTTTTGAGAAACAACAGAGGTGGTTTTCTTTGACTTGTGTTTTGGAATTTTAGTTTTCGTGGCTTTGGTAGGAATCTGTTGGGACAAAGACACATATTCCATTGCCACACTAGAAGGCAAAGAAACAATGGGGTTGGAAGAAGTAGGAGTTGCAGAAGTATTTACCTCACTTACCTGAGGTGCATTCATTATTGGTAAATATACCAATGGCACCTGGCTGTTGAGGTTAATTCTCAAAAGGTCATAGTGATCTCTCAATAAAATCTTTTACTTCTATACGATGGATCAAGCTTTTGAAGATGGAAGTAGCTAGAATGGAAGTAGTATCAGTGCGGTGGTGTTCCGAATCTAACGCATTCGTGATACTAAGGTTGACGCAATTGTTAAAAGTTTATTGAACGCTAACAAACTAAAGTGTAACCAGTATAGTATTAGGAACGGAAGATAGTAAAGATTACGGACGGGAAAAGAATGGGTATTGAGAAGCAAAACCTATAGCGCAAGAAGCTATGATGAGAGTCTGTGCGATAGACTTGAAAGAATTTGGAATGATCACTTAGCATGTATCGAGTTTTCTTACGAAGATGGATGATATGACAGTGTCGGAATGTCTCTTTACGAGGCCCTATACAGAAAGAGATGCCGATCTCCCTTGTATCGGAATGAAGTTGGAGAGCGCAAGATGCTCAGGTCCAAAGTAGTCCAATTAACCAAGGACATAGTAGATCTAATTAGAGGACGACTAGTAGTAGATCCCAAAATCGACTGGAGGAGTACGCCGGTATGGCCCGAAAGGACAAAGAGTATGAAGGAGGGAACCTTGTATTGTTAAAAGTATTCCCTTGAAAAGAATTGATGAGGGTTGGAAAGAAAGGAAAGTTTAAGTCCACGATTTATTGGACCCTTGGAGATATTAAGACGTATTGGGAAGTTAGCATATGAGCTAGCCCTACCCCCAAACCTGTAGCAAGTTCAGAACGTGTTCCACGTATCAATGTTAAGGAAGTGTAATTTGGATGCCAGACAAATAGGGGCTTATGAGCGCATCGAAAAGCAACCAGACGTAACCTATATGGAGAAACCAGGAGGGGTTATAGATCGAAAAGGAACAAGTGCTTAGGAGAAGGGTTATCAAACTAGTCAGACTTTGGTGGTAAAACCATAATGTGGAAAATTGACTTGAGAGTTAGAAAGTGCACCGCCAAGAAAGTCTCCCTATTCATTTTCTATCTGATTCCGGGACAAAATCCTTTTAAGGAGGGGAAACTGTAATAACCCCAATTTTTGGAATTTTTGAAACTGATGAATAGTAACTTTTTGCTGATGATGCTGATTAAGGAAAATTATCAGACCACACTAAATAGGAGTACTGTTATGGAAATTCTGAGATCGTATTAGTATTCCATAAAGTAAATGAGTGTATGTAAAGATCGTCAGAATCCAAATTCAAACACTTTGATTTTTTCCCGAAAATCCACCAGATACCGAAAGGATTAAGTATAAGGTAACATAATTAAAAAGGATTTTATTTAAGGATTATAGAAGAGGATCATTAAAGGAATATAGGATATTGAGAAAGGTTTAGGGGAACCCAAGTAATAAGATCCCGGATATGATTCCTCAAACGACGACGAAAATGAAAGTTAAGCGAACCGTTTAACAGATAAGCGGTCATTAGCCAAATAATTAAGCACTAATCAAAGGGATTAGGGGAGGATGACATCATCCAACCATAAGGATTGAACAAATGTCCTTGAGATGAAGTAATCAAGGTGAGATCATCACTTTATTAAAGCAAAAGCAAAGATATTTTGAAAGGTTAATTTTCAACCAAGCATTTCATTTCATTCCAAAAAAAATCAACCAAGCAACATTTCATTTCTCTCCCCCCATTTCCAAGCTTCTTGCTCTCGGCCAAAATAATACCAGCAACTTCAAAGTACCATATCTCCTTTAATACTCACTCAAATGTTGTGTTCTATAGCTCGTTGGAAAGGTATTGAGATGTTCTACAACTCTTGTTCACAAGTCTCGTCCAAATAATCATGGTAAGAGCCTCATATTTACAGTTCTTTAAATCGGACTAATTGTAACTCCAAAAGTTCTAACTCATTTCTTGAACTCCTTTGCAAGTTTGAACATGATAAACATAGATCAAGGCTCTATTAAGGATTACAATCTCTTGTAAGTGGTTTAAGGATCTAAGGAAGGTATAAACTTCAAACCTTAGCTTTAATTTTATGATTCCATTAAGTTTTATTGAAGCATTGTTAGTATTAAGGCTTGATCTTTGATTATAAGTAGTTTTGGTGTATTTGTATTGGTTTTGAATATTGGATCATTGATTGGTTGAATAAATTGGTAAAACTTGGAGTTGGGGACTGAGTTTGTAGTATGATGGTTGAATATTGTTGTGTTGGTGGTTGTGAGTGAATTGATGAGGATTTAGACTGGTAATTATTTTGGGAATCTCGTAAACATTACCGTCGTAATGCTCGTATTCCTTAGACTATTTTGCATGAAACTTTAGGACCTGTTAACTCACTGTAAGCTTCTAACCTTTTCCATGTTTAGATATTTAATGTTACGATCCTCGTTTTGATATGTCATTCTCCTAAATCCGAGTTATGAGCGATGAGAAATGACCATTTTAAGTAATGGCATTTCGCGAGCGAACCCCGAAACCTCAAGTAACTTTGAGACCATAATTGAGACCCTTAAATGATTAATCGAAACACGAAACAATTATGTAAGGTGGACTAGGCAGTTGGTAAAGTACTCGCGAAAGAGTTTCCTTAAAATTCGTAACGGTTAATTTATTAAAATTAGTGGAGCCGAGGGTATGTGAGCGATTAAGGCAAATCGTTAGGCGTATAAGCGACCATAAGCGACCGTTAGGTTATGAGTAAATTTTGACTAGTTTCTTAAGCGACCGTGGTCTAAATCCAAATTATGTTCTTGTTTATGGGTTACCGGACCTACTCTAAGCTTAAGTCTACCCCGGAACGCTCAGGCAAGTTTTTTACCTGTTATACTGTTGTTGTGATGTAATATATTGATGCATTATCTTGAGATAAGTGCATGGTTATTATTAGCAAAATCTTGCGATATATTAGAGCATGTGATATGATATTTATATGCATGCCTGTTTTGTAATCTTGATATTCTATTATCAATTCAAATTCTTATAAGTTGCATAATACCTATGCTAGAGATAAGCAGTAGTTGCGTATACCCTTAGTATAGGGGACCCAAAGGTGAACATTTTCTAAACCGGGAGTCGATGTTCCCGAGTATAATATATATATATATATAGTCTTCTATAACTATTAATCGAATAAGGTATATTCGATAGTTTTGAATAATAATCAAACTTATTTTCGATTATTCAAATAAAGATCGTACTTTCGTAAAAGTATATCTTTTGTTATTTATTATTCGTTTCAAGTATGAGTTTTTCAAACTTCTAGTTCAATTATTTTATTAAGATTGTCCTTATGGGAATATTATTTAAATAATAATATTCATATATTTTCTAACATATCGGGAATGATTTATTTTATTAAATCATCATTAGTCTAAACATTCTTTAAAATGTTTTCGAGTCTTCAAAATGATTTTAAAAGTTAGAGCGGATCCCAAAACTCAATTTCAGATTTAAGATCTTCCTTTCGAAGGGGATTTAAATACTCGCTCAAAACCTAAGGGATCTGGCTCTGTGGTGTACTTTTGGAGCAACGAAGTTGCTAACTTGATAAAAGAGTTTGATTACTTGCCCAATATTTGGGAAGTAAGCCCAATCGAAATGCGTCGGCATAAGCAACATGGGCTCAGTGGGGGTCCATGAAAGTGTAAGTGGATCAGTGGGAGTCAATCAATGCGTAAGTGGCTGAGTGGCAGTCCAACATAAGGTCCTAATGCTGCCAGGGTGATGACCAGTGGGGGATTCATCCATCTACTAATAGAAAAGGTGACTTAATTGGTATCTTTTCCTGATCAGCAAGATATCAGGTTTATGCCAAAGTTTCTTCTTTCCAAAATTCTTGAGAATGACAACTCTGCTTGTACTTCAATAGCAGAAGAGTGTATGAAATGTATATATATAGGTATATATATATATATATCAGGACTAATGAAGTATCTCGTAACTTCATTCTTTCAAATGATATTTCAAAGATAGAATCTATTCAAGTTTTACCTTGTAGTCTCATCTATGAGATGAACTTTTGAAACTGATTATACCCTGAACGGTGGTAGTTCGAGCAGTATTCGGAAAAGATATATGTATATTGGAGTATCTTGTAACTTCATCTTTTCAACTTATATCTAGTAAATGATTATCTTATGCATGACAAAGATATTCAGAAAAGCGTTGAGACAAGGTTAGATATATGAGATCACCTTGCAACGATATTTTTATACAGTTATAAACTGGAACTCTGTGTATATTATGCATGATAGAGGATTTCAAAGATTTTGAAATGTATATATACATATATACTGAACATTTTGCGACTTGGTCGCGTTAAGATATGAACTTGGTTCATTTCTTCTTAAACAAAACTTTCATGAGTACTATGAAGATGCTCATATATTGTTAATTATTACACATATTATTTTGGTGGGCTTGTTGCTCACCCTTGCTTTCTTCTTTCATCACACGACAGAAGATAGACAAAATGAACAGGACTAAGATCCCAATTCGCAAACGGACAGGAAACGTTTCGCAGTTTCCTGTAGGCGTTGATGCCGCTGTAGCTGAGGTAGGAACTACCAATAGGCTAGGTTTTCAACCGTTGATGTACCAGACTTATGTATATTATGAATTGTAATAATGGCAAGGAATATGTAAATAATTACGAAGCAAAGTTTAATCCCTTCTAACATCATTAGTGTTCCGGGGGATTATAACTCGATTTATAAATTCTTCGTAATTTGTCAAATATTAAAACGGATTAAGTTCACGATTTAGCCAATTATATTCACGCTCTTTAATTGGATCTTGGCTAACAAATATCGTGCACATAAAATATTACAATGCATAGTTTAATCCCTTCTAACATCTTTAGTGTTCCGGGGATTATAACTCGGTCTATAAACACTTCGTAATCATCTGTTATTTAAAGACGAATCAAATCCACGAGTTAGCCAATTATTTTCACGCTCTTTAATTGGATCTTCGCTAACACATATCATGCATATAAATAATTACGAGACATATCGTATAAGTCCCTTCTAATATCTTTCAGTATTCCGTGGGGTTCTTATTCGATATACATAAACTACTCGTAATTGTTCGTCTAAACTTCAAAAGCACGATCTTACGCCAAGTACATGCATTTCTCTTATTTGGATCTTGGCTAAGAATCATAAAACTTATACAAGTGCTTGAAGTTAAAAGTATACTTTGACCACAAAAGTGTCAAAACATAAGTATACTAAAATCCTTAAGCCTACGAGCATAAAGGATAAACTACAATTCCAAGATTGTAACTAAAGTATTCTTCGATTTATAAATACGTAATCGAAAGAAGAAGAATACTAAAGAAGTCATAAGTTATAAGTGCTTAATATAAAAAGACTTCTCATATTACTGCACAACTTTATTAAATCTATAAAGGAGTAATTATAAATATACTTGGACTACCATTTATTATCTTAAGTCAAGTATTGTTATTTAGTTTTAATATTCTTATTTGAATATTATACTACTTATGGGCTAGTACAGTAACATACTAGTTCAAACCATATTTTCTATACTTGGTTTGTTTCGTGAGTTGTCTTATTAGTTTTGTAGTGAGGTGAAGTGACGTGAGGTGATTCTCTTTCTAAGACCCAAGTCCTAGACATACTAACGGGGAGTTAGTAGTCTTCGCACCGTGAAGAAGAGGAAATACCCAAGACCGGATCACTAAGATCCAAGACCGACAAAAGCTAAGGAAGCCAAGTCCACACAAAGGCTCTACAACAACTTTGAAGAAATAGCGGGGAGTTATTGTCTAAGATAAGTTGTGTAGGTAATACATTTATTTTGAGGTGGTGACCCTTGTGTTACGCACCAAGACAAATACTTGTAAAGGGTGTAAAGGCTTCCCCGCCTACTAAAGGAGCGAGTTTATTATAAGGGAAAATCCCGAGTCCGGGAGAGGAGCTCGGGGACTGGAGTAGGGGTGAGCGAATCTATTAGAGGTTGCGCCATCGCGAACCAGGATAAAATCATCGTGTGGTATTTTCTTTCCTTGCACTTTATTTTTCGCACATATAAACTACATAAACACTCGGTAAAGTTTTAAAAAGGGATAAAATATTTTTAAAATGCCACAACAATTTTTAAATTGGTAATTAAGCTATTCAACCCCCCTTCTAGCTTAAAATAGCCCTTTTACGGGACCTTACATGCTACAGTGTATGTTCTCATATTGAACACTCTGTATGCTTTTGATGGTGAGTATCCAACAAAGATTCCTTCATCAGCCTTTGATTCAAACTTTCCAAGCTGATCAGTATGAGTTCTCAAAATAAAGCACTTACATCCAAATACATGAAGATGTTTGAGACTGGGCTTCTTTTCTTTTAGCATTTGATAAGGAGTAACACCATGTCTGTTTATCAGAGTGATATTCTGAGTATAACATGCTGTGTTTACTACTTCAGCCCAAAAGTAAGTGGGTAGTTTTGCTTCTTCTAGCAGATTTCTTTCAGCTTCAATCAAGGTTCTGTTCTACCTCTCAACAACACCATTTTGCTAAGGTGTACCAGGAGCTGAGAATTGTTGCTCTATGCCTTTGTACTTGCAGAAATTCTCCATCTTTAAGTTCTTGAATTCAGTGTCATTATCACTTCTCAGGATTTTCACTTTATGAGTAGATCCATTTTCAATCTGCCTTATGTGGTCCAGAAGTATTTCTGGAGTTTCATCCTTCCTGTGTAGAAAATAAACCCATGTATATCTAGTGAAATCATCAACAATTACAAGTGTTTACCTTTTCTTGTTGATGGACATTATGTTCACTGGTCCAAAGAGGTCCAGATGTAGCATGTGATATGGCTCTGAAATGGAGAATTCAGTTTTGTTTTTGAAGGATACTCTTCTTTGTTTGGACTTTTAGCAAGCATCACAAAGACCATCAGATGAGTATAGCATGTTTGGAAATCCTCTTACAAGCTCCTTCTTGGCAAGTTCATTGATTGAATTGAAGTTGAGATGTGAGAGCTTCTTATGCCAGTTCCAGCTCTCATCTACTGATGCCTTAGAGATAAGGCAAGTAGCTTCCTTTTCAAGACTTTCATGTAGCCTTGCTTCATAAATGTTACCATGTCTATATCCTATCAAGACAGTTTTTTTTGACTTGTTATGAACAACTTCACAGTGTGAGTCATAGAATACAACATGATAACCTCTGTCAGTGATTTGACTGATGCTCAGAAGATTATACTTCAGTCCATCCACCAGAGCTACATTCTCTATTGATACCTTTCCAATTAACAAGTTGCCATATCCCAGAGTGTGTCATACATTTCCATCTCCATAAGATACATCTGGGTCAGCCTTCTTCTCAAATTCTGACAGCAGGGATTTATTTCCAGTCATATGTCCTGAACATCCACTATCCAAGACAAGTGTATTTTTCTTGTTACCCTACAATCAAAAGAATAATTAATTAGAAGGATTTTAAAGGACCCACACTTGTTGGGCCCCCTTTTTGGACAACCTAAGCCTTTGTGTGTTAGGAGTACTTTTGACAGTTTTTTCTTTGTCAGGATTTGTCTTGTCAGAAGCAGATTTAGTAAAACCAACGGAATTAAGCACACAAACAACTTTATTAAACTTAGGCAAAGGTTCATAATAATTATGATACAACTTGTGATAAGAACTACAAGTATAAATCGAATGTCAGCTACTACCATAATGAAAACAAGGATTTTGTGGCTTATAAAATACTGATCTAACCCTAACATCAGACTCACGAATAGCAGTTTTCATTTTCTTATTCCTCCTGCAATCAATAGCAAGTTGATTAGCATTTCCACAGTTAAAACAAGTTTTTCTAGGAGAATTGGGAACAACCTTGTAATTTGAATCCTTAGAAATACGTTGCTTACCATTCATGTTTCTTTTAGGACTTTTTACTTGTGGTTTGTCAGTAACCTCAGATAATTTCTTTTTAAATTGTCTTGCTGATAAAAGTCCTATGTTTTTTTCTTTCTTAACAGACTTAATGGTTTCCTTGCTTTCCTTTCTTTGAGTTTTATCACTTACCAATTTTTCTTGTGATAGTGATGTTGAACCCTTTTCAAAAGTGAATTTGGGTTCATCAGCTTCTGATAAGATAAACTTAATAGGAGTTTTAAGGGTAATTTTATTTTCAGTATCAACATCCTTAACTCCATCTTTATAGCCTAGGCATTCTTTCCAGTTTTTCTTTGAGATTATCTCATGAACCTTTTTTCCTGAATCAGTCCAGGCTTTAAGGGTTTTTCTCTCATTTTCTAGATCCTTTTCTAAAATACTATATCTAGCATGTTTAGCTCTTTCATATTCTTTCTTCAAATCTATCTGGTTTATTAAGTCAGACTCTAACTATTCATTCCTAGATTTCAATATCTCAATTTCAGTTATAAGTCTATCATTTTCTAGAGTCTTATTCTTAAAATTTCCATGCAAAGATTTAAGAATAGATTTTAACTCAGATATATTTTCAGTATCAAAGGAGAAGAAAGGAGTTTGTACCTTAGACTCAGAGGAAGCAGGATCATCAAGACTAGCCATTAGTGCATAACATGTGTCTTCATCTTCAGAATCAGAGGAGTCCATCCAATTCTTGTTTGAAGTGATCAAGGCTTTGTTCTTCCCTTTATTATGCTTTATTTTCTTGCACTCTGAGGCAAAGGGACCAGGTTCATCACAGTTGTGGCACTTGATCTTTGTCCTGTCTACCTTCCCAGCTTTAGAGTCATTTCCATCTTTTCTCCCATTTGACTTCCTTTCACCTCCAGTGAACTTCTTCCTGAAGCTTCTGTTGTTCTTAGACTTCCTGAATTGCATTCTCATGAAGCCCTTAACCAACAATGCGGCCATCTGCATGACATCGGAATCTGTCATGTTCTCATCAATTTCAGAATCAGTATCATCATCAGGATTTGATGAAGAATCATCAGTATCTGATTCTGGCAAATTGTTCTTCTTTTGTACAGCTCCAATAGACTTTTCTTTTGAAGCTTTATCATTTAATTTCAAAGCAACAGATTTCCCTTTGTTGCTTTTCCTCTCCCTCCTTTGCTGAACTTCCAAATCATGAGTTCTCAGCATGCCATAGACTTCATCCAGAGTCATTACTTCTAGATCATAGTGATGTCGTATGATTGAAGTCTAAGTCTCCCATTCTTCACTTAAAGCTCTCAAAAACTTGGTGTTTGAATCCTCTCGATCATACACCTTTCCCACCAAAGACAGATTGTTGAGCAGGGTCAAAAATCTGTCATAGATGTCAGTGAGACTTTCATCAGGCTTGGCCTCAAAGTGTTCATATTCTTGAATCAGAACAGCCCTTCTGTTCTTCTTGATGGCCATAGTTCCTTGACATTGAGTTTCAGGAGCATCCTAGATCTCTTTGGAAGTCTTGTAGGCTATAACCCTGTTTGACATCACAGAATCAAGACTATTATGCAAAAAATTTCTTACCTTTGCATCTTTCAGCACAGCTACTTTCTCTTCTGGTGTCCATTCAGTCTTCTCCTTCAGCTGATAATGTTCAGCAATAGTAGGAGTTGTAGGCACCAGTTTTGTTGGCATGAAGAGTCCATCATTATTTACGTCGAGATAATCTGGATCTTTAGCTTCCAGGTGCATGAGCATCTTCACCTTCCATGTTGGATATTCAGTCTTTTTCAGAATGGGAATTTTAATGCTTTCATACTTGTTCAGAGACATGTTTAGATCATTTCTGATTGTAAATTTATCAGTGAGCTGTGATACCAATTGTTGCCCAGTGAAGATATAATTCTTTAAGGGGGTTGGATACAATTGTATAAATGTTTTGAACAAGTAATAAAATATAACAGCCTTTTATATTTCTGATAAAACCTGTTACAAAATCCTCTCAAGAAATACTGATGTTCTTGAGAGCTTCTAGGTCGAATGATACTCGAGATCAATACGCTAAGTGATGACCTAAACTGTGTTTATATACTAAACAGCTACAACAAATCAATCTAAGATATGCATTATCAAAAGCTAACTGAAACTGATACATATCTTCAATTGAATAGATAAAGTCCTATAACTCAGACGTAAAAGATATCTACTCCACATTATAAGGAACAGAACAAATCCTTTAAGCAGACTGTCTTCAAATACTGATGACATCTAAATGCCGATGACATGCCAAATCCTGATGACACATCAGTTCCTAATGACACCCGAACAGCCAGATCCTGAGCTTCTTCTGATCATTGAGAATTCAATATGTAACAGAACAAAAGTATTTAGAGAACCGAGTTCTCGATAAGTCTAATTGACTTCTCGACAAGCCATTTGAAGACTTCTTGAGTGAGTTCTCGATAAGTCATTTTTCTGACTTCTTGAAAGACTTCTCGACAAGCTTTATTATGACTTACCGATAAGTCATTGTAGAGTTCTCTATAAGTATTAATCCCAAAGTTCTCTACAAGTATAAATTTTATACTTATCAATAACTCAGAACAGAGATAATTTAATTTAATAAATTAGTTTAGTAAAATACTTTTGATAAAATCATTCTGATTTTATTTTGACTTATTCAAATAAAAATTGGAAACAATTCAGTCCATTCAGGATAAACTGGGTATTTATTTTACATCTCGACAAGTCATTTTCTAGTTCTCGATAAGAATCTGGAAAATGATATATCGATATGTATCTATTTTCTCAATATTACTTCTCGATAAGCAAATTCCAAACGTCCATTTTTAGTTCTCGATAATTCATTTACCTTTTACTATAAATACCCAGACATCTCGACATACACCTCTTTTCGCCTTCGAGATCTCTAGGTGACCTAATTTTTCCAATTTTCAACCGCTCTCTCTCGTTTCAAACTCTTTCTCTCTAATTTTTCTTACCCAATTTATTTTACTCATCTACAATGGAACTAAACAATGTTAGAGCTGCTATCCCCAAGGATGGAACCAACTTCTTGCTTTCATAGATGCAAATCAATCTCCTGATAGTTTTAAGAGGTTTGTCAAATTTTTGTCTGAGTCCTATCTTGCAGGAGCTCTAACTGCTAACCCAATCCTTTACTTGGATGTTCTACATGAATTCTGGAAAACAGCTATAGTAAGGACAGTTGTGCATGACAACTCTATGCCTATGGTGGTAAAATGCTCTATTGGAGGACAACAGGTGGAGTTTAATGAGCGGGATATAAATCAAGTTTTGAGCATTCCAACTGAGAATGTGGTGGAGGTTCCAACACAGGATGAGCTAGCTGAGTTTCTGGACTTCATCAACTATAGTGAAAGAATCAACCTGTCTAGCCTGAACAAAGAGTACCTAAGGAGTGAATGGTTTTTCTTTTTTGATTCTATCATAAGGGCTTTTACTTGCAGGAAGATAGGATATGACAACATATCAAGTATAGTCCAGAAGATGGTGTTCTCCATAGCCCACAACAGAAACTTGAATATTGGTCTATTGATCCTGGAAGAACTAAGCACTAGGCTAACAATGCTCCTAGCTACAATAGGTAAGGAAATTTTCTTTCCTAAATTTATAATGTCTGCTTTAAATTATAAAGTAAATGACATTCACATGCTTAATGGTATATATAGTACTAAAACAGAAAATTATAAGCAAGTGTCCAAAGTTCTATTTGGTTCACTTCTTACTAAAAATAAGGTACCTGTAAGTCTTAAACTCACTCCATTTATGATGGAGAGATTCAGGACTTACCCTTACCCTATGCCTGACATGAGATCTAATGTTGATTCTTGTACACCAATGGCTCCTATCTCTGTAGAAGTACAAATATAGGACAACCAACAGGGGCCTTCCCAAGCTGAAACAACTCTTTCTGTATCACTAGAAGCTAGGAAAACAACCACTTCATCTTCTCAAAAGGGTGAAGTGGGTAAAATGAAGAGAAAGCAGAAACCCTTAGCAGTTATAAATGAGAGTGGTGAGGACCAAACAGAACTAGAGTCACCCTTAGTCAAGAAAACAAAGAAGGTGAAACAAACTGAGCTGACCACTCAATCCACCTCTGCATCCTCCCAAAAGGATGTAGTTGTAAAACAGGGAAGTAAACAGACTCTGGAGGCATCCTCTCAACATGGTGTCTTTATTAAACAAAGCATCCACCCTAATGCACCCTGTATAGAGTATGCATGATCACTTGAACAAATTCAAGTGTATAAAAGAAGAAATAAAGAAGGCACACACAAAGAAAGCACATCTCCTGAAGCTCCCTCATTCACTCAGTGAGAGCTTCCAAAACTCAACTCTGAAATTCAAACTCTAATTTCTCAAATTTCTTCTTCATAAAATCAAGCACTTGAATCTGATTCTCAAGTGTTGCCAACTTCAAGTGATATAGTTCATGAAGTGTGAGAGGCTATATGCTGGGGTAGACCTTGATGACACCAACACAAATACAGGGGTTTTATCAGTTTTCACTGAAGACCCTGTGGTTTTTATAAATTCACCTTTATATGCAAATCAAACTTCACAGGTTGTAAGGTTTGAGGGTGATACTCCTGAGGGGGACCTATCTAAATCCTCTCCAATTCAATTGGAGATTCCTCTTGCAGGAACAACTCCCATCAAAACCCTAGCTGAGATTGCACTCACAATTGAAGCTAGGAGTTCAATTACCAATGATCCTGCTATGGGGGAGGCAAGTACATCACTTTCAAGTGATAGTGTTTTGAAAGAAACACAAAGATTTGAGACTAGAGTACATGACAGTAACCTAGTTAAATCCCCTCCAATTCCAATGGAGGTTCCCATCACAAGTGGAGAACAATAAACTGTCACAACCACAGGTCACCCTATGAGTCAAACTGTGACTTTCATCACAGGCGGTTCTACTGAAACTCTACCCTCCACCTTACAACCCACATATATTTCTTCATCATCCAATCCCACTCAAAAACCCTCCCATCACTACTAGAAATTTGTCAATAGACATCGCTTATTAGCCGATGTCTATTTAAAATCCAAGCGATGTCTTTACATGCGATGAGAAAGGTAGGTGCATTACACATCGCTTATTAGCCGATGTCTATACACAGTTTAGACATCGTTTTTCTTAACAATGTGATGTATTTTTCTTCAATGTATACCTTCACTATGGTTTCAGTTATTCATTCATATGTCATGTATATCATTTTAAACTTATCACATATAAAGCAATATGATACATTAACATCGAAAAACTTGTTAAACTGATGTGTAACTTAACATATTACATCAGTCTTTTATCAGAAGCGATGTCGTACCTTTCTTTTTTTAATGAAACCGATGTCTTTGTGTGTGTTTAACATCAGTTCTTTCAAAATGTGATATCTATTATATTGTTTTACATCAGTCATTTCTTGTGAGCTGATATATGTGCCTGCTTATGACATCAGTTTATTATATGAAATATCTTATTTGACTACATTTTACATCAGTTATTTTGTTCATGAAGTGATGTTTGTTTTTTTTTATTCATGAATCCCCTGTTTCAATCAAATGCCCAAAACCCAAACAAGAGTCATCCAAAAACATACCAACTGCCATTTTACCATTCCAAAACTAGCCAAACCAAAACAAACGCAAAAACAAACATACATTCATTGATTTACCATAGATTATACCAATTACGTACATATATCCACCACCAACCAAACTTCATAATCCAAACAAACTACATAACTGCAAAAGCAAGTACTAGACATCCACCATCGATCATTTACATAGTTCATCCCAAACAGAAATACATCTGCTAAACCAGCTGAAGCTCTTCTAAAATTTAACAGCTGCTAAACCAGCTGAAGCTCTATATAAATTAAACATGAGTTGAGATGAAACCTCGGCAGCAGCAAATCTCATATTTGCTTCATCTAGCTCTTTCTGTGATCCCCTGGACGATACCCAGATAGACTGCAACAGAAGTTTTTTTAAAAAAAAACATGAGCTTTACTAGACTATTTACAATGTAAACATATCAGCCATTCCAAATATTGCATATTGGAAACCTAACTAGAACACAGTCATAGGCAAAGGCTCTGCAGAATCAACCATGTTGTACTCGACAACAACAGAATTGCGGTGTGTCTCTACTATTCCTGCCACAGCCATAGAAATGGCTGAGAGAACGAGTCCAACTCCTATTCTTTGGAGGTGTGTGACTCCAGTGGGAATCCCTGTGAACTTTCGGAGAATTGGAACACAGACACGATCATATATTGGGATCAATATAAACATAAACACTAGTGGAATGCCAGGGATTGAAGATCCAGGGACTTGAAAACCAAGAAGATTTTTGTCCATCGTATTACTCTGTTGAATGCTGAAAGTTTGGAGTTGAGCCAAACATGTATTCATGAAGATAGTGCTTAAAATTATCGAGAGCATCCGAATTAAAATTTTTGTTTCCTCGACTTGTGTCACAGTACACATTTTCCAGGGTCCCGGATTGTTAACAGTAGATTAATCTGTAGTCACAATAACTGTTACGTGATCCAAGAACCTGCAATATAGAGAGATTAAATTTTCCGAACACTAAGAATCTCCACTAGCTAGCTAAGATGAATAAGAGTAGGCACCTGAATTGATTTGTTCTGTGAAGAGTCTCAGATTGTTTATCATGAACCTCGTGGAATCCTACTGCGTTTTCTGGCAGTGAAAGATTACGGTTTCTAATTGCAGCCACAAATACCTAGTTTTAGAAAAAAGCATTTGAAGTCATGAATTAGCCCCATCAAAATAATGGACATCAAAGTATATCTATCTGTAATTACAATGACCATGCATACATCCTGTGTAATTGTACAAAATGGTGCACACCTGCATTATTCGACTGAGTGGGCTTCCTTTTGGGACATTGTTCCTGTAGAGTGATCTTCCCATGTACAGGAACAAGATTGCGATTGCTACTGCAAAAGTAGACACCCCAAATCCCCAGTTCCAGCCTTCATTTTCACTAATCCAGACCAAGAAAGTGACACCAAAGATAGCCCCAGTAACAACAAAAAATAGGAACCAGTTAAAGAAACTAGAAAGGGTATTAGACTCTTCAGGGTCTGACTCATCAAACTGGTCTGCTCCCAAGGAAGGAAGCGCCGATTTTAGTCCACCAACCCCAAATGCGACTAAATATAGGCCAGTGTATAGAATCGCAGCTTGGCTACTATCTGTAGCCTCACATTGATTTATTAGTAATATCTTAAGCATCTCAAATATTTGCAGAATTCTGAAGATCCAGTGTAGACTATATGTATACAATTGATTAGAGAACTCTTAGAATGTAACTTATCATACAATTATTGTATCATTCAACTCAAGATTTTCATATTTCTATGTCATGCAAACAGCTAGATCAAATATGAAGAATTCCAAAAAGATTATGATATAGGGGAGAGTCTACCTGTATGGAAAGGACAACAGCAATTGTTAAGATCTCCTCGGAACATCCAAGCTCATATGAAGCTAAGATCATTTTTGAGAACATTGGTTCCTACATAAAGTTAAATATTCTGAGTACTAGAAATCATGAAATCAGTATAAATTATGTTTACTATATGGCTAGGTAGGTGGTTTTGCACTTGGATAACAGAGAGAAGTGTAGAAATTATACCAGGCATCTCATGTGTGTGTGCTCAGGAAGAAAGATAAAATTATTCAATTTTTTAAAAGAAAGATATACTGCAACATACTAATGGAATTTCAGCTATTTGGAAACCAGCTGGTGAAGTAAGTTTGGCATCATCATCGATTACAGAGGAAACAAGACTTGTTCTCTGAATCTCTGGAATCCCCTCTGTAGACAATTCATTGACGTAATACTCCTCTGTGTAGAACCTAATATCGTATAGCTCAAATTAATATTATTCAACAAAGTCTTGCTCTCCAGCAAAATCAAGACAAAAACTTAATAAATTTACGAACAAGAACTCATGCAGTGATATTTGAGAAGAATGCCGAAGATGAATTATAATTAAATTCAACCATCCATTTTCAATAACAAAAACACCAAAGAGGTGGAACTTGGACATAATTGCAATAAAAAACAACAGAGATATCCAGTGCCAGAGATAAGCTCAAAAAGTAGAAAGATAAAGACATGCATATACATATGAAAGCGTAATATCAAAATCATGAGTTATCGAGCTGTTAAAACCTAGAATGATCAATCAAAGCTGAAATTACATATAATAAACACCTACCGACTAGTATTTTATTCATTAAGTCTAGTTGGATGATATAAAGGGAGAAATTATTCAAGACTCGGCCTACACAGGTAACCCCTAATTCAAACCAGGAGAGATGCTATGGAAGATATTCACCCATCAATCTATGAAAATTATCAACTCATATCACGCCCTGTTTTTCAAGATCTAATTCACTTCAAACTGTGCACACAGTAGGCAGAATTTGGACACAGTATCACACCTAAACCATTAAAATCTTCTTGATATTTAGAATAGATAATAATAATAGGCACAACTTCTAAAAAGAAACTATTGTCAATAAAATGAGAACTTCTCAGTTCAGCACCTATAATATTTTCCAGGACGTACTCTTCCTGCCCTTCCAACTCTTTGCCTAGTTGATGCTTTTGATATTGGTGCTACTATCAAATTTTCAACATCTGTAATCTGCAAAGTTGTAATCAAAGTTATGTTAAAAATCAAAGACAATGCTGCATATTTAAATATAATTTCATATATGATATATCACAACCAGAAACTGGAGATTACTCTAAGCAAATTTGCAACCAAAAGAAACCTACTGCCCAAAATGCAATATACTACATTTGAACTCTTAATGGCCATGTAGCATCTTTTCGACACTGACACAAACTGAATTATTCTGCCTAGGAAAACTAAGAATATCTGAATACATGATTTTAAGATTATAATATGAATTAGTAAACAGACTAAACACAAATATATTTACAAACAACACAAACACAGATATATACAAGCACTTGTTATTACATGTAAATCCGTATTTTAACTACACATACAACTACACATGCAACAACTACACATTTCAATTTCACATGCATACATACAACTACACAAAATGCAGCCCAAAAATATATAAATAGATATGTAAAGAAGAATATACCTAACAAAGCAAGCTCCAAAATCCCATAAAACACAGCAACAAACTCCAAGACCAAAATCCAACTTAATTAGCTCCGAGATTTAAGCTTTAATAAACCCTTAGCTACAAGATTTAGCTCCAAGAAACTCTACTCCTCACCTTAAACTTCAATGAACACACTTAACTCCTTTATCTTCGAATCTGTCACAAAAATTGAAACAGATGAGAAAAAAAAAATATTTGAAAGAAAGGCAGTAAGAAATTAAGAGATGAGTTGAAGAAATTGAGAGGTTCAATTGGAGATTCAAGGTCTAATCGGAAAGGGGGGAAAGACAGTAAGCATATATTTGAGAGTTCTAGGTTTAGCAGTCGAGAGAGAAAGGGGGAATGACTGAATGAGTTTTTGTTTTTGTTTTTGTGGAGATTGTAATTTTTTGTTTTTGTTTTGATTTTGATTTATTTTTAATTTTATGTTATAATGTTATTAAAGTGAATGAGTGAATAGGCGGGATGGGGAAATATACTAAGGGGGAAAAAAATTGGCTAAGGGCGGGGAGCAAAAGGGAGAAGCAGCGGGCTCTAATTTTTTAAAATTGAGCTTAGACATCGGTTATTATGTCAACCGATGTTAAAAAAAATTGGACATCGGTTTATATGTTAACTGATGTGACGTAGTTTTTAAAAGAACAACTTAGACATCACTTTACTCAAAAACTGATGTAAACTTACCAAAAAGACATCACTTTTTTTTATGTGATGTAAAAAAGGCTTTTAACATCAGTGACTTTTCTGACTGATGTCTAATGTGCGATGTCTAATGCTGATTTTCTAGTAGTGCATATAATCTAATAGTGGTTAGAAAATGCTCAATCCCAACCAACCACAGTGGATGACCTTCTGGTTGATCAACTATCAGGCCTTGCAAATATCACACATCACCTGCTCACTACAAATATTATAAATCAAGACTATCATACAATTCTGCTCACTTATAATGAAGATGTTGAGAACCAAAAGCATAAGATAGTAAATGAAGCTGAGCATGATGACAATGCGGATGCTTGGCTTTCGAAGGACATCACATTGGAGATAGATCATGTTTTGGCCATATTCAG
Source organism: Apium graveolens (assembly GCF_009905375.1). Classification (NCBI taxonomy): domain Eukaryota; kingdom Viridiplantae; phylum Streptophyta; class Magnoliopsida; order Apiales; family Apiaceae; genus Apium; species Apium graveolens. The sequence goes on along the minus strand of NW_027418816.1, from coordinate 17,507 downwards.
AGAGGAGTATTTCACCATTTTGGGGAGTAATACCAAGGTCCTCACTCCACAAGAAGTGTATGATGCAGCTAATAAAGTCTACAAGACTCAAATCAAGGCTTTTCACCTATTTGGTAAAGCACGTCAAGTGACTTTGACTGGGCATCAGGACAAGATCAAAAAATTGGTGAGGGATAAGTTGGATGAAATTATTCCTTCACAAGTCAATACCCAAACAAAATTCCAATATTTTTCTGACCAGATGGCAAGATTTGATCTGACTTCAGTAGATACAAATGTCAAAAATCTAAGACAATCCTTTATGGCTTTGCATGAGGTGGTTCAACAGCACATTACAAATTCAAATGACACCAAACTCAAGTTGAATCAACTTCATGAAAGCAGATATGAGCCTTCAGCACTTTTGATGAAAGGCATAAAGGAAGCTGTGCAACCCACTTTTGGCACCTCTCTCCCTTCATGCTCTCAACAACCCATTTCTACATCAACAAACTTGCAGATCCAAGCTCTCCAAAATCAAGTCTCCACTCTGCAATCAGCAACTGACTCTCTAGCAACTCAAGTCTCCCAACTCAAAGCAAATGTAGCAAGTCAACAAACTGATATCCAGACCTTGGTCGACTCTTACAAGCACCTATAAATGCAAAATTCAGTGTCTATGGGAGCCATCATGGGTGCACTCAACATTCCCCTTCCTGCACTTCCAGAAGCTGTGAGGACTGAAATCCCTACACCTATTATCATGCCTACCAACAAGACTAAGGGGAGATGGAGGCTAGGTTATCAAAATCATTTTTCTAAGCTGTTCAAAAAGGCAAAGCCAAAGAAGTTGATGTTGTAATGGAGAGGTTCATCAAAGCAGCTGAGGGACCTAGTCTAAGCAGAGAATTTGATTAATTGCTAAAGGCTCTTAGGGATTCTCTCAACAACAACTTTTTCACATATAAGACGGCCTTGGACAAAACAGTAAACTTTCTATGGGTGATCAATGTAACTATAGATGGATTTCAAGAAAAAAGAGTAATTGTCAATATTAATGACTCTGGGTAGATAGATATAAACAGGTTTCCCTTAACTATCTCATAACTAGAAGGGCATCTGAGTTGGACATTCTGATAAAAATAAAGTCCACAGAGCGATTAATGAAGACACTCTCTTGCTAACTAAATTGAAGAAGGCTCATTTCCAAAAGCATATTTACATCCAAACAAGGGAGTCACTACACCATAGATTGCTTATAGCAACGCCGAGAAAACATTACCTTAAGTGATATTTATGTTGCAATAAAGTCGATGGCAACAAAAATGTAAAAATTTGGCGTTGCATCCGAGTGCGTTGTAATTGGTCGATTTAATAATGAATATAGCACCTTATATTAACAAATTTAATTCATTGCAATAGATCGATATAGTAACAAATTGTGGTCTACAACAATGCCTAAATAGCATTGCATTAGCTTATATTCGTATCATTTTAGTGACTTTAAGGCAACAATATTAGATAAATGGCAATGATTTTAATCTGGATATTACAATGATTTTGACCCTATTGTAATGATTTTGTAATTTTTTAGCAAATTATTCAATGATATAGCAACATTTATTTTTTAAAAAAATTTGCCAAATACTTGCTATTAATATTACTATCCAAGCATAAATTTCAATTGAATCACAATCTAGGCATCAAGATTCCAACAATCCAAAAACGGTAACATGACTGTTACAATATAGTCCTACAAAACCGTTCCAAATATAAGTCGCATACAAAAATTAGCGTTCCAAATCGCCTGACACTCAAAGTTATCAAAGCTCAGCAAGCCGTTGATAAACCTGCTTCAATTACAACTTGAATATCACCTTGTCATTTGAATAGAGAATGCGCTGGAGTATAGAGAGTGTTGGCATTTGAATAGAAAATTGGAGATGATGCAAACTAGCTACTTTAACTTCGGTAAGCAATGAGCTAGATTCCAATATATCACCACGACCGAAGGGACCAATCCTAAAATCATTTTACAAATCAAATGTCAAAGTAGATATTATCATCCTTGAAATTCTGGCTATAATGAGCTCTATCGACAAAAAGATAAACATATTGAAGGCAACCGGTTACTTATATTTTCATCCTGAATAAATCAAATAAAAGCCACAAATGCATGAAATCGAACACTAGCAAGCAAAAATAAACAAAGTTCAATTATTATCACTATTATACGTGGACTTATTTTACATTTCTTTCATCAGTTTACACTATTCCTTGCAATTTTTATCTCTAAATTCCAATTACACTCTTTCATCAGTTTACATTCCTTGCAATTATCAAATCTTTGTATAACTCTATTCAATAAAGCTTAGGTGATGGACTGGTGTAGTTGGTAGCATATGTAGCTTTGCATAATGCTCAAAGCTGGTCTGATTACAATTTCTAATAGTCAAAAGACAGCTCTAAATTATTACTAACTTTGAGCTACAATTAATTACTTATTCAAATAAGTAACAGGGAAATATTATTTGAGCATGGGTATAGAGAAATCATACCAAGAAGTAAGAAATGAATAGAGCCTTAATAGATCTATAACGACAAACATAAAGAAGAAATAATATATCTTTACTAGTTTAGAGGAAACTAATCATGATCATTTTACTAGAACATGAAATTCAAATGCAAGTTAGATTCTAGCCTAGCCTAGTTAGTTTCATTCACCACTTGATGTTAATGTACAAGACCTGCTGATATAGCCTTTTTTTATATAATAAATACTAATATTTAATACCAAATATAAATTCAGTTATGCATGAGTCCTAGTCTCCACTAAAGCTCAGGACAGTTTAAAGTCTAGCTGAGCTTGAGCTATTTGAGAAAGCAAGCAAAGAGAAGCTCAGTGCAACACATTTTTTCTCTTGAACAAGCCAAATCAGCAGTTTACTTATCAAGCAGTTATATGCCCCAACTCTATATTTATGCACATATATATATATATAGGTTTAAGTTCTATAACAATCTTTACAAATATGCAAGATTCACTGAATACACTTATAAAATGCTAGGATGAATAAACCTAAAATATTATACAAATAATTGAAAAATAAAGCTCAACAAATACCTTAAGATGTTATAAGAAGTTAAGAACTACAGCTTAACATGATAACAAAGCACATATTAAAATATGTATTGAGGAGAAAATTGATTGCAATATTCAGATATTTTCCTTCGAGCTCCAATATTGTCTGAGCTTGACTATTTTTTGAGCTTAAAAATTTGATCTTCAAGCTTGAATCTCCAAGTTTGAAAGTGGTCACCTTGTTTGTCGCCTTTAAGCGTTTGAGCGTAGACTATTTTTTACATGGATAAAGACTGTAATGAAATATTTTTATTAATTATTGAGTTATGGGCTTTTGTAAAGCCCGATATAATATTTGGACAGTCGCTCCTTTTTTGAACCCGGGAAAATTTGGTTCCAAATTTTTAAATTTTATTGCAATGATTTTATAAATTTGTTACAAACTAATAAAAATTTTGACAAAAAAGTATGTTTTTGTAGCAATTTTTAAAAATATTACAATAGATATACATTTGTCAAAACTACTTAACAAATAGCAATGATTTACGGACAAATTTTACGGTGGGCGTTGCTATAGCCAATCTATGGTGTAGTGAGTGGCATACATCTGTCCCACCACCAAACATTGCAAACACTTCCAAATTCCTAAGCAATGTTCCATGGCAAACAAAAAGTTGAACATGACTTTGGAGACAGACTTGAAGACTAAGCTACAAGACTGTTGAAGATGAAGAGATGATCAAGCTATTGGGGAGATATCTGAGAGATCATGAAGCCAATTTTCCCAAAACTCAAATCAATAAGGATAACTTGGATGATGATGAGCAGAAGAAAGATGATCAAAAACCTTCTAGCTCAAATCCAAGTCAATCCTCTAAGGCAACTGGCAGCAAAGAAGGAGATAAGAAAAGAGATGCAAAGAAGAAAGGAAATGATGAGAAGAAGGGTGATGAGAGAAGAAAGAAGAAGATGAAGGAGGATGCTTTAGAACCATAGAAAAATACCCTACATATTCAAATCAATCAAACTCAAACTCCTAAGCCAACAAACTCAAACACTCTACCACCTCTAACATCCAAGCCTGAATTCTTGTACAAATACACTGCTAACACCATACTGAAAAAACCAATCACCTCAAGCCAAACTTCTCTAAAGAAAATATCAAACCTACCTTCTTTTAAGTCACAGACCAAAACTCATTACAAATCTGTTGGAAGAAAACCACAGAAACGGCAATTTACTAAGAGGGCCATCTGAAATTATTTCAATCTAAATGATTTTCTACCTCTGAACTGGTGCATCACAGATGAAGACTACTTTCAACAATTAGCTGAAGAAATGGTCAAAGTTTAGGTTGTATCATTTAGGGAAGTAAGAATCTACTATCAAGATGGATCTTACACCTTACTTGGTAGAAATTTAATGGATATCTTTTCAACCACAGAAATAAAGAGGGTGATTGGCTTACTGTAGGATAAGGATACAGGTACAATGGCATGAAGGTCTGTATTGGCTGTATGGTTGATAGTAAAAGAAGAAAGAAGAGCAAAAGAAAAGGTGTTGAGTGGCATTTATGATATTTTATTACGCTCCGTAAAGCTTTGAATTGGTGTATTTGTACTCAAGTTGTTGGTGTTTTAATGTGTTTTCTAGTGTTTTTGCATTTTCAGGCATTCTCCAGGTGATCAGGTAAATTAGCATGGTTTTATTGCTAATTGGGTGTTAGAATGGTATTGGAATAAAAGTTCGTGGAAAGACCGACTCAAATCAGCAAGAAGGAGAAAAGAAGGCAGAATTTTATTCAGGAGGACGGCGCACCCACGCTGTGATAACGCGCGGCCGACCCCAAAGATCAGAAACTCAGCAAGCCCGCGCTGATCAAGCGCGCGGCCACGCCAGGTCGGGGTGGCAGAATTCTGTTTCTAATAGGATTTTGAGAGTTTGAAGCCCTGGTCAATTCTACAGCATATATATACATAAATAAAGACGTTTTGCATAAAGACATTGGATGCTAGTTTTCTTATTCTTGAACCTTTACTTGTGTTTCGTACTTGGTTTTATTAAGTATAAAGACTACGTTTATTATACCATGATTTCATCGGAACCCGCGTTGATGATGAGTCCGATCATGGGCTAATCATTATCGTGGGGTTCTAGCGGATTTATTTATGAATTTATTTAGTTGATTGGTTTCGAGGCCTTAGTCTATGGTGATTGTATGATAACCTAGTATTGGTTGTGCTTATTCGTCTTATGAGCGTCGCGAACTTATAAGATAGTGTGTTAATTATTAATGAAGTGAAAGTGAAATTAAGGGTTTAGAACTTGCCATGCTAGCATAGGTTCATGTGTTATTGTTATGCACGATTTGTAGGTAATTTTAATCATCTTACTTGCCCTATGTAATCATGATTAATAACTTGTGCATTAAACCGTTATGTTATCAAATTCTATAGACATATAGGGTCTCAATATAATTGGTGTCTATTCAGCTTCTATCACTTTTGTGGATGTCTGGTAGTATGGTATGCGTGCAATGAAAGTTGGCGTTTATCAGTTTCATGTTATCTGATTAGTGTCATCACCATTACATGCTAAGGTTAAGAACGAAAAGGCTATTGAATGAAATATTTAATGAAGTTAGAATCCCATGTTTGTCATATATATTAACTCAAGCATTCTTATTCTCTTAGTTATAATTGTTAGCTTAAGTTTAGTTAAAAACATTCTCAATTTGTTAATCGTCTTAGCATAAAATAATAATCATACCATTATTGCATAGATACATTGACTGAAATTACAAACTTGATTCTCTGTGGGAACGAACTAGAAGATATTATATATTACTTATGAATGAAAGAGATGTGTCCTAAGTCCAATCATTTATGATGATTTAGGAATAACTTTTATGTAATCTGTCTTGATTTCATTGATATTAATAAAAGACTTGTTTTGGTTTTATTGTGGGCTTTATCTATTTAAGTGTTTAAATAAGACATACCATAGTTTAGAGTAAAGCTTTTTATGGATTATGATGAGATCATAATAATGAGACCTAAAAGATGATAACTCTAAACTTAAATATTTCCTGGTCGTAGGATTACTAACTGGTAATTAGTAATCCGTAAAGATCGGTACATACTATGCTTGCTTCATTATGAAGGATGTCTGTTCTCATAGACATTTGTGTGGTGACACTATAGCTAGTATATAGGTGCTTATTATAGAATAAGTTCACTGAACATGACTCACACAGCTGAAAAACTGATGGAGTTCACTCACGTGTCAGTAGTTGTTCACATAGTGATAGTTGTACAAGTATCCTTATACTTGAGGTCATCATAGTCATCTTGTGTACACTGAACTATGTTTTGGTTTAGTTCTTAGTCTCCAGGGACAATTATAAGGGCTCTACTGGGTATAGGAATTTGTACACGAAGATAGTGTATGATCATTAAAGGATCTACCCCTTCCAGTGAAGGAAGAGAATGTTCAATGTTGATCCACTTATGCTAGTTCAGGAATCTCTGGCCAGAGTGAATGAAATTACAAATGAGTTTCTAATTTACATTAAATAGAACTAAGCATAGTGAATGGGAAAGCAAATGATTAAATAAGATAGGCTTGACACAAGTTCCATGTCTTGTATTTAATCGTGACATTGCAGGGTAGAAAGAATTGATTGTACGGTAACTACTCACTGAATAGGTTCTTGGTATTCTAAGCAGTGAATTCGTATTATCCGGATAGTCGCGATATGCTGAGAAGTATCCCTCACGATGTAGAATAAATATGATTAATTTATTAATTAATCATATTTAATGAATTAGAGAATTTATATAAATAAGGATAAAATAGTTTTATTATTATTTAATTCTACTACCGGCTTAATATTGAACCTACAGGGTCACACCATAAAAGAGAATAATTTAATGGTGGAGGAATTAATTAATAATGGTTGGTAATTATTTATTTGTGAAATAAATAATTAATTAGCAGATTTAATAATTGATTAAATGAGATTTAATTAATTCTTAATATTATTAATTAAGAATTTAATTTTGGAAATTAAATCAAGTGAGAGAATTATTTTTCTAAAGTGTTTAGAAAAGGGATTAATGATTAAAAGGTATTTTAATTATTAGTTAATTAGTTAATAAGAATAATCAATTAAAGGGTTAATAATAATAATATTTTATGGAAAATTTTCAGCTAAAAATTTTGCCTATAAATATACTATTATAAATCCTATTTGCCTCAACCCAAAATAATTAACCTTAATTCTAAAGTAGAACAAGAGGGAGGCAACTAATTCTCTCAACCTCTTCCTCCATCACATTGTACTCTTTGTGGATACCGGTGGAGTGCTTCACACTTGAGGAGTAGCTGCTAGGGATTTCCGTTCATCGTTCTTGGATCGCTATTAAAGACCTCAATCTTTCCATTAACGTAAAGCTTCTTAAGGTAAACATACTGAACTACGAATTAAATATTATTTTTCGCATGGATCCTGCGGAGGGTTTCGTTTTTTTTAAGATTTAAATTTACATTTTCGTTGCGTTTATGTGCTAAAACCCTTCAATGGCATCAGAGCTACTTGCGAAAAGTTATTAATTCGTTTATGTGTTTAACTGTTTTCGATATATGAGCATGTACGTGATTCGCCATGATTTGATGTTGATATAATATGCTTATATATGTATGGTTTTGAATATATGATATTCATGTGAGTTGTATAATCATAAGATGATTATGTAATCTGTATATATACTGATATATACAAGATTTATGTTTGTTCTAATTATGAGAATCATATTAGATACGGATTCTGAATTGGCTGCTGCAGATTTGCTGAAATCTGGGTCTGGTGTCCGATTTACGCAAACGAATTCCGTATTCCATAGGTAAACGAGCGTCTGAACAAAACTGATAGCTGAAGCTATCAACGACTGGTCTGTAAGGCATTTGACGTTGTTTACTACCCGTAAACAGTGATTCTTGTTTTTCTGATTTGATTCTGATTTTTCTGATTTTTGTCATATTTTTTTTATGATTAGATCATGGATAATATGATATGTTAAGATCAAATTATGTGTTTTAACATGCTTTTATATGTTGTATGAGCATGGTGGATGGTTATGGCCTTTCGACCTTAGTGTAATGGTTTTGGTTTTGGTTTTGAATATGACTTGCATGTCGTTAATCTTTGTAATCATAAATCTCGAATGTAACTCGAGTTATTCTTGTAAGTTCATTAGATTAGTTTTACTTTCAATCTATTTAATATAATTGAAGACTCAAGAAGGCTATCCAATGGAGGTGATACAAAGAAGAAGACGAGGCATACAAGAAGTCTAAACAAAGAAGAAGACTTATGTAATAAGTAGTTGTATTTATTTCCATCACCATATTAGATTGACCTTGATCTTTATCATGAGCTTGATAAAGATCACATAGGATGGGGCCATAACCAAACACATTTACTTTATTGCACTTTACATTTACTTGTTTATTTAATTTTATATATGAGATATATGCATATGTTTACCATGCGATGATAGATTTAGGTGAACTTAAATCAATATAAGGCGTGCTCTAGAAAATCTAGAATATGAATCGTTTCTTGCCTTAACAATAATATTATAAATACAATCATGAGATTCTTGTGTTTATGAAACACGTAATTAAATATGAATTTTCAATATAGAGAGAAAGGATGATTCTGTCAAAAGCAGATTTCTATCTGTAAGAAAGGGGTATTAAGTGACGCCTCATGACAATGCTCCCCCAGATCTGGGAATCATCTGATTATCGATTATTGATTTGAAATATTTAATTTAAAAGGAAGAATCTCTTTATAATATGATTATGATTGTAACATAATATAATCCCTCTAAAATTAAATAATAACAAGTAGTAATTGGCCAATGACACAACGGGCTTGTGTCGGTCATAGCCTTCCAACATGGTAGAAAGTGGTTCTTATTTTTAAATCATTGTCATTTCGTGCTACAGCCGAGGGCTTTGATTTTGAAATAAGAAATACTTGTCTATTACATAGAGATGTGTACATTGAATTAGAATCTAAAGGTCGTTACGTGCTACAGCCGTGGGCCGTTGGAGACTGATTCAATTGTACGAAATGTTGGGTTAGACTTGACTTAGAATATTGAGTTTGTCGTGCTACAGCCGTGACTCAATTATTCAAGAGGCTAAAGTTTTATTAGGGAATAACATAAGATGTAATTGACAAGAGTTATCTGCCTATTGAACATCACATGACGTTTCGTGCTACAGCCGAGGTTATGTTATCGAATTTAGGATCCCTATTCCCACTAGCATTATGAATGCTTAATTTTCACTTAGGGGTTGTATAAATTAGATAAACTAGTGGGAGCCACTTATGAATAAAGACCCGATTCATATAGTGTCTTGAAATGAAATTGAATATTTGCCAAGTGTTGTTATGTGTTCATCATTTACAGATTTACTATATTCGTTATGTCTTCTGCACTATCACTCTGGAGTATACTAGATGCTCACAAGTTGACTGGTCCTAATTTTTCTGTCTGGCTTCGAAACTTGAGAATTGTTCTCAGGGTTGAGAAGCTGGAATATGTGCTTGACTCACCTAAGCCTACTGAACCTACTAGCGATGCACATAATGATGAACATGTTGTGTATCGTAAGTGGATAGATGATGCAAATGTTGCTCAATGCATCATGCTAGCTTCCATGAACATTGAGCTACAGAAGCAACATGAGCATATGGATGCTCACACTATCCTTATGCATCTACAAGAGTTGTATGATGTGGCAGGGAGGACAGCTCGATATGAGATATCGAAGGAGCTGTTCAGTTGTAGGATGTCTGAGGGATCATCTATGAATGACCATGTACTTAAAATGATTAATTTGATTGAACGTCTTGGACAACTTGGTTTTGCCATGGATGGGGAGCTGAGCCAAGACTTGGTCTTGCAATTACTTCCGAGTTCGTTCTCGCAGTTTGTTGTGAACTTTCACTTGAATAAGCTGGATGTCAGCCTGCCTGAACTCCACAACATGTTGAAGACTGCGGAATCAAATTTTCCCCCTAAGAAGAGTTCTGTTCTTCTAATTGGTGAAGGCTCCAATCCTAAGAAAAGGAAGAAGAACCCTTCCAAGAAAAAGAAAGTAGGTGAGAAAAAGCCGGTTGCACCAAAAGCTGAAGACCCCAAGAGCAAAGCTGTTTGCTTTCACTGTAACAAGGTGGGGCACTAGAAGAGGAACTGCAAGGTTTACCTTGCAGAATTAAAGAAGAAGAAGGGTAGTGAGACTACCGCTTCTGAGTCAGGTATGTTCATGATCGAAGTTAATATGTCACTAAGTCAAATTTCTACTTGGGTATTAGATACCACCTGTGGTTCTCATATTTGTAATTCGTTGCAGGGACTAAGGAGAAGTAGGACTTCCTGAAGAAGAGGAGGTGATTCTACGGATGGGAAATTGAGCAAGAGTTGCTGCTGAAGATGTAGGATCATTTCATTTACATATGCTTACGGGCAAGACTATTGTTCTAAATAATTTTTATTTTGTTCCCTCGATTGTGAGGAATATTATTTCTATTCCATGTTAGACTTGGCTGGATTTTCGTTTGTTATTCAGAATAATAAATGTTCAATTCTTAGAGATAACGTTCTTTATAGAAGTGGTATTTTAAACAATGGTCTGTATGTATGTGACGTAGAGCATAATTTACTACAAATTGAACATACTAATAAAAGAAAAAGGGATGATGAAAATCTCACTTTCTTGTGGCACTACGGACTTGGTCATATTAGTGAAAATAGACTGCGGACATTGCATAAGGAAGGGTTACCTGACCCCTTTGATTTTGAATCATATCCTACATGCAAGTCTTGTCTATTGGGTAAAATGACCAAATCTCCATTTAGTGGACATGGAGAAAGGGCTGCAGATTTGCTAGGATTGGTACACACAGATGTATGTGGACCAATGTCTACGCAAGCCATGGGTAGATTTTCATACTTCATTGCTTTCATAGATGATCGATCTAGATTCAGATATGTGTATTTGATGAAAACACAGTCTGAAGCCTTTGAAAAGTTCAAAGAATATAAGTATGAAGTGGAGAAATAAACTAAATATAGTATTATAACTCTTCGATCAGATCGAGGTGGTGAATACTTGAATGGAGAGTTTCTAGCTTATCTCAAAGAAAATGGTATAGTCTCCCAGTGGACTCCTCCATATACTCCATAGTTGAATGGGGTATCTGAAAGGAGAAATTGAACTTTGTTAGACATGGTTCGGTCCATGACGAGCTATGCGAATCTTCCAGTATTCCTGTGGGGTTATGTATCAGAAACCTCAACATATTTACTGAATAAGGTGCCTTCCAAATCTGTTCCTCAAACTCCATATGAGATATGGAAAGAAAGGAAACCGCGTCTTAAACATGCTAAGATTTGGGGATGTCCATCTTATGTCAAGAAAGTTGACCCAGATAAGTTGGAATCTCGATCAGTAAAATGTAATTTTGTAGGATATCCTAAAGAGACTTTAGGGTATTACTTTTATACCGATCATCGGGTGTTTGTCTCCAGACATGCTACCTTCTTGAAAAGCAGTTTATCCTTGAAGGAAATAGTGGGAGCAAAATTGGACTTGATGAAGTTCAAGAAGCACAAACTACTACGGATCAAGTGGAAACACCTGTTCAGACTGAATAACCTTCTGTGGAACAGCCCATTCGTAGGTCAGGGAGAATGTCTCGCCAACCTGAGAGGTATTATGGCCTTGTCATTGAGAATGGCAATGAGTTGTCAATCATTGATGATGACGACCTTGTGACCTATAATGAGGCTATGAGTAGTGTTGACTCAGAGAAATGGCATAGTGCCATGAAATCCGAAATGGAATCTATGTATACCAACCAAGTATGGACTCTGGTTGAGGCGCCTGAAGGTGTTAAGCCTATTGGGTGCAAGTGGGTATACAAAAGAAAGATTGGAGCAGATGGGAAGGTGGAGACCTATAAGGCCAGGCTCGTGGCAAAAGGATTTAGACAAAGCAAGGGATTGACTTTGATGAAACTTTTTTGCCTGTAGCCCTGTTAAAATCAGTTCGGATTTTGCTTGCGATTGCTGCTTACTATGACTATGAGATCTGGCAAATGGACGTGAAAATGGGCCTTCCTCAATGGGAAAGTGAAGAGGAAGTGTATATGACACAGCCAGAGGATTTTCTTTTTAAGGGAAATGAACACCTGGTGCAGTAAGCTGCTGCGAACCATATATGGTTTAAAGCAAGCTTCTCGTAGATGGAACATCAGCTTTTTGATGAGACAATCAAAGAGTTTGGTTTTATATAAAAAACATAGATGACCATGTGTCTACAACAAAGGTCAGTGGGAGCGCCGGTAACATTTCTTGTATTGTATTGAAAGAGGAGGACGTCAAGAGAGTTGACACACATAAACAATGTAGTAGACCCACTCATAAAGCCACTTTCTCAAAGTCACTTTGATCGTCATAAAGACAAAATGGGTATTAGATACCAGAGTGATTGGCTTTAGTACAAGTGGGAGATTGAAAGAGATGTGTCCTAAGTCCAATCATGTATGATGATTTCGGATAACTTTATATTTTGATTCATTGATATTAATAAAAGACTTGTTTTGGTTTTATTGTGGGCTTTATCTATTTAAGTGTTTAAATAAGATATACCATAGTTTAGAGTAAAGCTTTTTATGGATTATGCTAAGATCATAATAATGAAACCTAAAAGATGATAACTCTAAACTTAAATATTCCTGGTCGTAGGATTACTAACTGGTAATTAGTAATCCGCAAAGATCGGTACATACTATGCTTGCTCATTATAAAGGATGTCTGTTCTCATAGACACTGTGTGGTGACACTATAGCTAGTATGTAGGTGCTTATTATAGAATGAGTTCACTGAACATAACTCACACAGCTGAACAACTGATGGAGGTCACTCACGTGTCAGCAGTTGTTCACATAGTGATAGTTGTACAAGTATCCTTAGACTTGAGGTCATCATAGTCATCTTGTGTACACTGAACTATGCTTTGGTTTAGTTCTTAGTCTCCAGGGACAATTATAAGGGCTCTACTGGGTATAGGAATTTGTACACGAAGATAGTGTATGATCAATAAAGGATCTACCCCTTCCAGTGAAGGAAGAGAATGTTCAATGCTGATCCACTTATGCTAGTTCAGGAATCTCTGGCCAGAGTGAATGAAATTAGAAAGGAGTTTCTAATTTACATTAAATAGAACTAAGCATAGTGAATGGGAAAGCAAATGATTAAATAAGATAGGCTTGACACAAGTTCCATGCCTTGTATTTAATCGTGACATTGCAGGGTAGAAGGAATTGATTGTACGGTAACTACTCACTGAATAGGTTCTTGGTATTCTAAGCAGTGAATTCGTATTATCCGGATAGTCGCGATATGCTGAGAAGTATCCCTCACGATGTAGAATAAATATGATTAATTTATTAATTAATCATATTTAATGAATTAGAGAATTTATATAAATAATGATAAAATAGTTTTATTATTATTATTTCTACTACCGGCTTAATATTGAACCTACAGGGTCACACCATAAAAGAGAATGATTTAATGGTGGAGGAATTAATTAATAATGGCTGGTAATTATTTATTTGTGAAATAAATAATTAATTAGCAGATTTAATAATTGATTAAATGAGATTTAATTAATTCTTAATATTATTAATTAAGAATTTAATTTTGGAAATTAAATCAAGTGAGAGAATTATTTTTCTAAAGTGTTTAGAAAAGGGATTAATGATTAAAAGGTGTTTTAATTATTAGTTAATTGGTTAATAAGAATAATCAATTAAAGGGTTAATAATAATAATATTTTATGGAAAATTTTCAGCTGAAAATTTTGCCTATAAATATACTATTATAAACCCTATTTGCCTCAACCCAAATAATTAACCCTAATTCTAAAGTAGAACAAGAGGGAGGCAACTAATTCTCTCAACCTCTTCCTCCTCCATCACATTGTACTCTTGGTGGATACCGGTGGAGTGCTTCGCACTTGAGGAGCAGCTGCTAGGGATCCGTTCATCGTTCTTGGATCGCTATTAAAGACCTCCATCTTTCCATTAACGTAAAGTTCTTAAGGTAAACATACTGAACTACGAATTAAATATTATTTTTCGCATGGATCCTGCGGAGGGTTTCTTTTTTTAAGATTTAAATTTATGTTTTCGTTTGTTTATGTGCTAAAACCCTTCAACGAATGCGTATACTTGCGTGAATTTTGGCGCTGTTTAGCGATTAACAAAAGGCTGAAAGAGAGGAGAGGGAAAGGAAATATATTAAAGAGGTAGAAATGTTTGAGCAAAAATCTGAAGAACTCAAGGTAAAGGGGATGAGCAGAATATCAAAAGATGGACACTTTCTAAACATCAAGGTTGGTAGATTCTAAAGATTTAGAGTTGGTTACTTGAAAGGTTATTCACTAGATGAGTGGCTCAAGCTTGTGGAAGCTCTAAGAGGGAATCATAGAATAATTGCAAGTACTTGTAAACTTAAAGGACCTCATTAGACAGGAAACAGGCTATGAGAAATTTCTGTAATGAATGTATCTTTCAAACTCATGTAATCACTTAATGTACAAAAGTTGTACTTCCGTCAATTTTGTGTGTGATATTTTATTGTTCATTATAACTTGGGGTTAGTCTTGTTACCAGGCATGAATTTGTGATAAGCAATCTTCCCACAAATTAGGGAAGATTATTGTGTAAGGCATGCTTGTACTATAACAAGACTAAGTCAAATTGACAACCCTAAGAATTAGTTGTATGATAATCTAAATTTGTATTTTGTACTGTATTACTTAAGTTTGTAAAAACATCAAAGATTAGACTGGGTATTTTTATGTAAACAGTCTCAAGCCTAAGAATAAACTCTGGAAGAAGATAAAAAAGATCATGTCTCAGAGAAATTGTGAAGAAGTTTGGAGTTGAATAAATCTGTTTTAGGAAAAATATTCTAAGTCAAGATATCTACAAGTCACAGATCAAGTCATATAGAGAAGTCATTTGAGAACTCCATAATGACTTATTGAGAAGTCCAAAACAGCTTATAGAGAATTCTCAGAGATATCGACAAACCAAATGAAGACATGAAGATTGGAGATATCGACAAGTCAAATTATCATTAGAGATCTCAGAGATATCTACAAGTCAAAATGTATATAGAGATTTATGAGATATCGACAAGTCATTTCTGCATTAGAGAACTCAGAGATATTGACAAGTCAAAATGAAGATATGAAGATTGGAGATATCGACAAGTTAATTTTCTCATTAAAGATCTCAGAGTTATCGATAAGTCATATGCTTATAGAGATCTCAGAGATATCGAGAAGTCACTTTCACATGCCGAAATTTGGAGACCTCGACAAGTCAAGTTCACCTATAGAGAACTCAGAGGCCTCGACAAGTCAAAACACTTATAGAGAACTAAGAGATCTCGATAAGCCATTATACTTATCGAGATGAAGTTCTCTATAGATCAAACTGGATATCTCGATATAAAACTCAAGTACAGAATGCAGAAAGTTGAAGATTCAAGATTATCAATCAAAAAATGATCTAATCACTAGATTAAGTCTACAAAAGCAACTTGAAGAGTTCAAGATCAAAGACCAAGATTTAACTGACAAAGGAATATCACAGATTCACGGATTGCAAGTACACTAAGCCAGAAATGGAAAACTTATAGATACTTAAAGTAGGGTTTAGTACATCTTATTGCATGCTGTGTAAACTTGTGTTTACTAATCTATAAAGTAAACACTGGTCATTTGCTTTTAAATTGTATCAAACATATCTGGAATTTCTTGTAACTCTCTCAAGGAAGAAGCTGAGTTCTTTACTTAAAAAAAAACCCCGGATTTGTAGCAAAACACTAGCTTGATTTTAATACAAAATTAAGTGAGTTTTGAAATATTGTGTGCACTGTTTATTTTCAGTTAACATAATATTGCGGCATTTCTTATCTGCTTTGTTCACCAACTAACTAACATTCAAAAGCCTTAAAAATCCAAAAACATTCACCCCTTGTGTTGTAGTCATTACCTAACATTATGTGTATAAAACTATAGTTTAATTTATTTAATTATTTTAGTTTGATGTTGATTATGAAATTTGTTTTAGTTAACAATCACCATTTTTTAATAAATAGTTAATGCATGAATTTATGTTTATAATTATGTGTTTTGCGCATGCTGAATAATTCATGTGTTATATGTTAAATATATGTTTGATTTAGATATGCGTTTAGATTAGTAGACCTATTAAATATATGCTCATATATTAAATTGGTTATACGTATTTTGTATAATGATATTTTCACATGTAAGGTTATAAAAATTTTATACATCAATATTGATGTTTTGTCCACTTGCATAATTCTAATGATATGTTACCTATTTTATTTATTTTGTTATTTTATTTTAAAGATTATATAGATAGTAAATATTGAACGTACATCTATTTTATTCTGAATTTAAATAGTTTATATAGACTTGATTTATTATTAATATTTGTTATTCCCAGTGGACTAACAATGAGATTTACAAAAGGGGGGTTGAATGTAAATCTCAAAACTTTTTCAAGTTTTGAGCAGTTTCTAAGACTAAGTGTTTTGATGAACAAATGTGTGTGAATTGCTTTAAGCTAATACAGACAGATATATTCAAGCACAAATGTAAAGAACACAAAGAACTTAAAAACTTTTCTGGTGGATTTGTTGTTCCACCAGAGATGTGTTATTTCAGAAAATCTGTGAATCAAAGAATTGATCACAGCTGCGTCCTAGTACAAACTAGATGATTTTCTCTCTGGATTTTTCTAAACAGCTCTGGAAAATTCACACTCTAATTACTAGCTGCTACTTGGTTTATATATCACCAAGTTTACAAGTGAAGACAAAACTGTAAAATACAATTAAAAGATTCTTCACATGTTTCTTCTTCATTTCTCTATCCAATGTAATTTAGGTTTAGCTGTGAATCTTTGAATACTTCCTTGTTTGCACCAGAATGGAAATGCTGCTTTTTCTTGATTCCTCCAAGAGGCTACCACATTCCAGTTTGTCTCTGTCAACCCATGTGCCTCTGTCGCTTATGAATTGTCACTATCAACTACTATTGAACTTAGCATCCGTTGAAGCTTTCATCCGTTGATGGCTTTATCCGTTGAAGCTTTATCCGTTGAAGCTTTAGCCGTTGATGCATTAGCAGTTGAAGCTTTATCCGTTGATGCACTCATCCGTTGATGGATATTATCCGTTGAAGCTTTAGAGACATCCGTTGAAGCTTTGTTTCTCATCCGTTGAAGGCCTTTAATATCAGTTGATACTACTACTTG